>NW_020897702.1:17076230-17077164 GCF_003984885.1 Neopelma chrysocephalum | reverse complement strand
CATTTGACTATCTCCCAAATATAGCTACTTTTCTATTATCCTGTTTATTACTCATTTTAGTTGATGCTTTCATATCTCACGCATGCCAGGTATATTTCCATACTGCTCTTTTGTTCTTAGACTGCCTATACAAATTAAAGTACACACAGTGAGCCCAGGCACCACCCCCTGCTTCTCTGCTTTTAACCTGTATATATTTTACATACCCTCTTTGCAGATCTCACTGTAGTTGTAACAAATAGAATAAAGTACCTTTCCCCCCTCTTCAACACCCACATTTTCAGCATAAGGAAATATTACTCATAAGAATACTTCTCCATAGGCCCTCATATTTGCAGAATAAGAGACAATGGAACAAGCAGGAAATTTGTTGTAAGATGTCCAGTATGATCTCATCTGCAACTCCATTTTGAGGGTGTAAATCTCCCCAGCCTGATAATGTGGTTTAGAACAGAGAAAAGAATGATTAAAATGCTTTCTACAGTTAGCTTACATTTTATGTGCAGACTTATTAACTGTTAATGACTAAACCGGGACAAATAGTGGTGACTCATGCCCTCACTGCTTATGCACAGCTTTCAAGTTGTTGAGTATCACAAAACTCCAATCTAAGTATTCAGTAATAGGAAAGGATATTTTATTGCCACTGTCATATTTACATGAACAGTTGATGTAATTATACGTATGCATACCACAGTAAGCAGAGCACATGGAAGTACTCACTACAACAAACAATGGCATAGGTCTCTGAGCCCTCCAGACTGCAGGCTGCCCATTGGCTCTAGGATGCATTGACAAACTCTGTTCTATTCTGGGAGCAGTACAACTTCTGTCACTTCCTAGTAACCTTTCCCTTCCCTTCCCTTCCCTTCCCTTCCCTTCCCTTCCCTTCCCAAACCTTCCCAAACCTTCCCAAACCTTCCCAAACCTTCCC
>NW_020897702.1:16796486-17076220 GCF_003984885.1 Neopelma chrysocephalum | reverse complement strand
CCTTCCCAAACCTTCCCAAACCTTCCCAAACCTTCCCAAACCTTCCCTTCCCTCCCCTTCCCTTCCCTTCCCAAACCTTCCCAAACCTTCCCTTCCCAAACCTTCCCAAACCTTCCCAAACTTTCCCTTCCCTCCCCTTCCCTTCCCAAACCTTCCCTTCCCAAACCTTCCCTTCCTTTCCCAAACCTTCCCAACCTTCCCTTCCCTTCCTTTGCCTTTCTCATGAAACAATTCCTATTGCTAGGAAACAGATTGTTGAATTCTACTTTTCTCAAAGCAATCAAAATATCTCATGCCATATTTAATACAAACGAATTGGTTCACAGATTTTGATCATATTAGTCACTGACTGAATGAGGTTGGGTTTTCTGCAGCTTCTTTCTACTGCTAAAGTTATTTTTTTCATGCCTTTAGCCTACTCAGTATATTTAGTTTCTGACTCATTTCTTTAGAGCTCTGAACTGTTTTCTGACTCACTGGGAATCATTTATTCTATTTTGGTTTCACCAGGACAGGTTTTCAGATTTCATCTCTTAAATGTCATCATTAATGTCTCAAAGTTTGTTTACAAATGACTTTTAGTCTCAGACAGAGGAACACTGATGTCAGATGGTGCTTCGCCAATTAAAGCTGTTCCAAAGCTCCGATGTCCTAAGACATTCTCTCTTTCTGCAGCCTTTCCACAACTTGTTAATTAATGAATTTATTCCATAGTGCACTGGTGGTTGGCACTTTTCCCTAAGAAAACAGGTTGCTCCTAAGCTTGCTTTGAATAAACATAATAACATCAACTATAAGTACACAAAAATAACAGGAGTCTCATGTGCCTGTCAAAATTAAATCAAGAACGAACTTGACAAAAAATTACATGTTGTATCACTAATGAACTTGGGGTTCTACTTATTCACTTCCTGATCCCTAGAATCTAGCACTTGGCTGACATTTTCATCTTGTTTCCTACAAACATAAAGGTAGAATTTTCATTTCATTTATGAAATATAATTTTTTCTTCAATTTATGCAATGGAAGGACTTGGAATATTTAAAAGAAAACATGCCAATTTTATAATTATTGTTATGAACTACATGATAAAAATATATATCTGTAATATTAAAAACAACCACTACAAAGATTGATTACTGGCTCCCAGTGCCATTCATATGGCCTGGTGTATCCAAGCCACCTGCACAGAGCTGGCATGAAGGACTTTACAAAAAACCCACATCCTTCTGGAGCTGCAGCTGAAGGCAAGTTGAGGTATCTGTCAACACATAAATTAACACTGAATATAATT
Organism: Neopelma chrysocephalum; assembly: GCF_003984885.1. Taxonomy (NCBI): domain Eukaryota; kingdom Metazoa; phylum Chordata; class Aves; order Passeriformes; family Pipridae; genus Neopelma; species Neopelma chrysocephalum. The sequence goes on along the minus strand of NW_020897702.1, from coordinate 17,074,926 downwards.
AGGCAACTGAATCCAGCCTGTGTGTCCACAGTGCACAGCAGTGTCTCCCCTAAGCCTCACATGTCCATGTCACAGTGGTGTAATTACAGCATGACATTGAGGATGTTTATTTATAGCATGAGGAAGCATAAGGGTACAATTCAGTGCTTTGCAACACAAGGTCCATTGGGATACTGTTGGAAGACTGTGTAAGGTAGAGGGAACTTGCATGTACATTGTTCCCAGGAGGAAACTGTCCTCAGCACCACAGCTGACTTGGAAAGTAGCAGACAACACTTGACAAGACACATATTACACTGCACATGATCCGGGGCTGGAGTTCCAGGGGTAGATGCTGAATCAGGCTTAGCTGACAGTGGAACTGCAACCTTAGTGACAGCAAAGGCGAGGATGAGTTCAGGGACAGTCAGCCAAGGCACCCCAGTTTAGTTGCATTGAGTTGCATCCATGTGTGCTTCAGTATTCCTGCAAGTAGGGCCTCAGTTTAGGAGATGCCTGGTAGTATCTGAGGCACCAATACTGTCGAGACTTAAAAGCAGGGCTGTACACATGTGATTCAGGACATACAGAATACATATATCCTTTTGGAATGGCAGCTGGAGGTCAGTCAGGACAACTGTATGAAACCTGGTGCCTACTTTTTGGCAAGATGACTACTTTCTAGGCTCCATTGAATAGATCTCTATTGACTATCATGGAAGTTTAGACCAACACTTCACATACACACATGCATGTAGGTACATTTTGATGTCTTAACCTGAAATGGAGCTCCTCTCTAGGATTTTTTTTTTTTAATTAATATGCATCAGCAAATTGAACTCTGGCCAAACTTTTAAAAAGTTTCATTAAAATGGGAAATTAAAAACTTAGATAATGTATGAATTCAAAAAGGCAATGAAGTACCACCCATAGGAGCAAAAAGAAACAGTTAAGCAAAAGCAAGAATTCCTGTCATACATAGGATTATTTGATTCCTCATTTCCTCTTATCCTGAACAGGAGTTGAGCACTGAGATGTTAAACAAACAAAAAAAACCCAGGCTAAATATTTTTTAAAAATTTCAACTTATAAAGTGTCAAAATAATATCAACTGTCAATGCACAGTAGTTTTATCTTTTTCCTATTATTTGTTTTAATTTCTGGTCTGTGGATATTTGTCTTTGAAACGTTAGTTATTTATATCTTTTGAGCTGAGAAACATGATGATAGATTGGAATTCATGCCTTACTTAGTCACAAAATGGGCATTGTGATCAGTTTTTCTGCGGTATCCATGGGTCCAGAACAGAATTATTTGGACACCTGAAATCTGCCAAGATGTAAGTAGAAAATTTAGAGCTGCAAGAAATATACAATGAATCACTGAGTTTGGATGGGATGTCTCTGTTCACTCTGTGAGTCAGTTACTTACAGAAAATAAGCAATTGGGATATGTATTTAAAGTAGGCCACCTTTTGATAAATATTACATCCATGACATGCAAAATAGTAAAAAGTAGGGCGATTTAAGCAAGCATGAAATAATCCTTTTTAATACCAAAATAACGAGAAAGAATTTAAAAAGCCAAGATTTTAATGTCCTTCAAAAGGATGCAGTTTGCTTTGAAACTAGGTTGCCAAATGACACATAAAATGTACTTTAATAAACTTATTGTGTCTTGGTCCCAAAATAAACATGAATACACAATGAACGGATCAAGTAATGTGAAAACCTTGGAAACTTGAGTTAAAAGTTCTCATTAAAATCCCTCTTTCAAATTCTAGTTATTATATAGAAGTTACAACTACTTCTGGGATTTATAACATTAACACTAAAAAATCATTTATTGATATCAATTTTCTATTCAGCAACAAAACTTGCTTTTTTAAGAAGTGGAAGGGACAGTTCACTCTGGTTATTGCAGCTGAAGAACATTTAAGGCTTTCCCCTTTTGTCTGTTTCCAGTTTCTCATATATTCTGTTTTCAAACAAGTAGCATTTGCCCGAGTCAAAGTTAAAATGTCAGAATAGGCACATCTGTTTGATACAAGTCCTAACTAAAGGAAATACAAAGTTTAACCAACTAAAAAGAAATAGAGTAGCATCATTAATGTGGCACGAAAAATCGCCATTATCAAATCAACATGGTTTTAAGAATTAAATTAGAAGTTAATAAAATTAATAGCCACTAAGATCCATTTCAACCTAGTAATTCTCAATATTTTAATTCATAAACCTGAAAAACAAGTATTTCACAGAAATTAAGCATCACATTAAGAACTGACCAATAGTTTTGAAATCATGTAAAAGGGGAATTAATTAGTGTAATGTAGCCAGATCCTGCAGGGAGTAATCCTGGACCTTCTGGCATTTAATGTTCCTATTAGAGGCCTGGAGAAAAATATAAGGTGTGTTAATTAATTCCAAAAACAGCATGAAGACAGAAGCATTGCAAAATAGAAACAAAAATAGACCAAAGTTTTGGAACATCCACTACGATTCAGCAAGTTGAACATAAACTACTGAACCGTTTGAATATAGTTGAATGTGAACTTGTATGTTTAGAAACAGAATAGGAAGGCTGTATCTGAAGAATTGAAATCTCCATCTAGACAATCAATGACTCTTGAAAAGGATTTACTATAATTCATTATCTGAGCATAAATTGCTGGACAATGGTATGTTCAAGAGGTTCTTTATAAACTGAGGAAAATTGAAGCAGAATAAACAGTCACCTTATCTATTTATTTGGCTTTTTTATAGCTGCTACTCTTAGGTTAATTTTGTATAACATAACAAGAAGAATGATAAATTAATGACCATTCAAACAAAAACCATCAAGAGTGTAAGAGATCAATCTGTTCAGCTCATTCAGATGAAGAGCAACTTGGGTGACTCACTCACTGTTTGATTACTTAACACAGAGTAAGAGATACAAATGGACAGGCAAAGGGGGATTATATAATTTAATTTCGCATGTCTACCAAGTAGACGTCTTTATCTAATATTGCCATAAAGGGATCTTTGTACCTTAAAAATAGATGAACAAAAAGAGTATCTGAAACCTGTGCTAAATTTTTCACAGCAGTCCCTGTCTAGCACCAGCCAGGTAAGCATGTGCAGTATCTTCTGCTTGACAGAAGTACCACTTCAGCAAAGGAATAGACTGTGCCTAACTGTGAACTTATACACAGAATTCAAACCTATCTTATACAGAATTTATTTCTTTCAATCATAGCAAACTCAACAATGAAATTATTACAATGTTAATCATCACAAAGCTTTATAGGAAATCAGAACTTTAACATTGCATATATACATGTATATATAACACTGGTATACATGCATGTTTCTTTCCACTGGAAAATTATTTGTGCTATATTGGTGCTATGCTGATACACGTAAGACCAGAATATGCTCAAACAAAAAGATAAAACCATTTTTTTTCTTGTTTTCAAGATAGTCCTTACTCTGACTGGAGTTATTGTTATGAAAAAATATTCAAAAAAATAATCCCAAAACTAAAGGAACCTTTAAACAATAGTTCTTAGAACAATATTATGCCTACTTAAAGATCTAGTTTGTTGGTTGATGATGCAAAAGATATATCTAGAGAATGTTGCAGGACTCAAACAATTTCAGGCAATAAAATTAGCATAAGATTGAATTTATAGCTCCTCATACTTATTGTACAGCCTTTGCATTGTGTTTATTTGTCTTTGTTTTGAGTTTATATTCTAATCTCGTGAAAGGTAAGGGAACTCAAAGTCTGTTATTCCTCCTAGACAGCCAGGCATAAATTTTAGGTGTAAAAATTCACAGGCATTATCTGTCAAGTCTGTTGGTATGACTTTAAAAAGATATATTTATTGAAGATAAGTCATTCTCACGAGATGTCACCACTACATGTGACCTGCCACTTGTATATATACATGTTGGCAGCTTCAGGCAAAAGACTGAAAAATCAAATGGCTATTATCTCTCTCTTGTAAATCCTGCCTTCTTGCCCACACTCAAAGGTGACGTATTCTGAGACAGATAATCATACTGACTTTCACTTATTGTATCTATCCTGTTCTTATTTAATAATTTTTTTGTTCTCCAGAATTTTCAATAAATCACTATTACATAAGAACATATTTTCTCTTTTAAAAAATATTAATCTCAGGCTTACACAGGCTGAGAATGTGCAAAAAACTAGTTCAATAAAACCTACCAAACTTCACATTGTACATTTGACTTCCAGAGAAAATGAATTTCTGCTGTAGATTATTTTACACAAGTCAGCAGCAGGCTTTGCCTGACCTCATTTGTTCTAGTTGAGGGCCAATTTTCTCCCGTGTGATAAAAATGGAAGAAGGTTCACAGAGAAAACTGGTTACGAGGTTTTCAAATTAGAGCTGTATCAGAGAGGCCCTCAGCCAGGCATGACTTGTGGTACAAATGTGTCCTGGTCCAAGGTAGAAATGACTTTCTCAAGCTCAGAGGAAGAAGCTGAATAACTCTACAACTAATAAATGAGTGACATTTTTTCAAAATGCTCTTGTTCGGTTTAAAGTTGTTTTTGAGGCCCTCTCATCTACACTGACACTTTGTACCTGTGGCAGATAATGAAGGACTCAAACTGAAATAAATGTCCATACTGTGGCCTGACTCATTCAGACAGAATCAAGTAAATCAGGAATTATGGCTGACATGCTGTCCTTACCTGATCTCATTATACACCAACACTGCAAATGTCTCCACTAGTAGGATAACCACCATACAAATAATTTTCTGGGCTTTATTAGGGTGATTTAAGGATGCAGCTGAAGTTTTAATTTGGAAATTTCTTGGTTTTTAGGTTTAAAGGTGAGTTGCAAGGGACTTGACAGAGAATCTAGTTAGCTAGAGATGCAATGCAAAATGCCATCTTGTATTCAGAGTTGGTTTGAAAGCCTTGGGATGTGACCACTGCAATTCTACCGGTTGTCAGTCAGTTCCAATGAGCTACTTGAATTTTTAGCCTAATCTTCACAGCAATTGAAGGTTTAATCCACAGCTATGAAGATCCCCAGCTACCATAATCACCAAGAGATACGTGTTTTTCTAGGTCGATAAAGATTATAAGACTCAGGTTGTTGCAGATTAAGTGCAAATTGAAACTTTCTCTTAAGTGACTGCAGGAAAATCTGGAGAAGCTTCAATGAATCCACTGTGTGATCACCATTAGGAAGAAAATCTTCCAACAGGGTAAAACTTCCTTGTTATAGCCACAACAGTGTCACAATATCTTCATTAGAAGAGACAGACAATTTGTTTCTACGTGTTGAAATATCCCAGTGTTCTCTTTTTTGGCAAATGAGTGTGTAAAATGCACATAAGGTTTTCAAAGGCTTGAGAAAATACCTTGTGTTCCAGACTAATGAAGCTTAAATCTCTTTAGTTTGTGAGAAATAAGAACAAGACGATTATGATGTGTAACAGTTGTTGATGTTTGCATGATGTTGGGATGTGAGGAAAGTGACCACAGAAGTAAGAAATTTTATCTATAGGGTGGCATAGTGTAACAGGAGATGGCATGGAAGTGGATTTCTGTCTTGACCTACCCTACAGACTGGTAGCTGGCTGTGTTGCTTTGTAGGAGAAAAACCATCAGGTGTTAAATGTCCATTTATTCTGGAAACTTGGAACTGGAAATAAGAGTTTCTTTTACATTAGGTTGTTCAACATACAGAACAAGAGAACAGCTGAATTGATGAACTACAGATGTCTTCAACTTTACAAAATCAGGTACAATTTAGGTGATGTATGAAGGAACTTGGTGAAATTTTTAGGCTGTGTTAAAAAGAAGAAGCTAGATAAGCTATTAAGACTCTTTGTCCTAAAATGTCACCGAGTGATAAAGAAGGAATCAGAAAAGTAATGATTGTGGTGATTCGGAAATGAAATGTTTTCTTATTTCAAGATAATAATTTTTAAAATTTAGGGCAAAGATTGGAAAAAAACCAAAACACCACACATCCCTACTGATCTGCTGCTTGGAAATAGTAATTACATAGATTGTCTTTAATGAAAGGCTTAATGAAGAGATTTTTACTACAAAGATAAGTATGGTCCAGTTGGAAGCTCAAGAATGTAATTCCAGGACATTGAAAACACTAACATTATTATTTTTTTAATGTATCTTATATATGAATCAAGCTTTTCTCCAGCTGGAACAATCCTTACATAGGCCATAAAACAGCAGACTTAAACGTTCACATTGAAGAGAAAATGAGATTATTACTTTCACACTTCAACTTGCAGTCCTGCTTTCAGCTAAATCCTTTCCAAAATGTCATAATATAAAAATCAATATATTTTGTTCCTACCCTTTTTCTTTGCGATAGTTATAAAACAAAGAAGCTAACCAACTCATCAGAGAAAAAGTCAGTTTGAACTACTACAGACCTTTTGTATCCTTGCTTCTTATAACTCTCCTACTTTCAGAAACTCTGTTTCTAGTTTCTGTGGGGTTCACATAATAATTTTGTGCAAAACTTGGGAGAATATGCAGGTGCATACACTGCCAGCAATATACAAATAATTAGGGATGACAGTGAGAATTTAAGCTATGTATTATTAAACTATCCATACCATTTGTTGTTAAGATATTGAGCCTTTTAAAGTTAATAGGAAAATTTCCATGGGAAATGATCAGATTCTAAATTGGCTTTATTATATTAATGATTTCATTTAATAAAATGTAGAGGGAAGATACACTTGGAAATGTGGAAAACCAATATTGCTTCAATAAAGGAACTACCTGTGAAACTCAGAGACTGTAAAAGAAAGAGATTGCCAACTTTTAGGTAGTCAATTATAAAAACAATAATTAAGCATTTCAACACTTTTCAGACAGAAATGGAAACAGAAAGTTCACAACTCACAGAATCACACAGAATATGCTGAGTTGGAAGGGACCCACAAGGATCATCGAGTCCAACCATGCGCCTAAATTCAAAAATCCAAATGCTTTTTGAACTCTGTCAGGCTTGGTGCTGTGACCACTTCCCTGGACAGCCTGTTCCAGCATCCAACCACCCTCTGGGTGAAGAAGCTTTTTCTAATATCCAACTTAAACCTCTCCTGACACAACTTCAGGCCATTTCCCCATGTTCTGTCACTGTTCACCTCAGAGAAGAGAACAGTGCCTGCCCCTCCTCTTCCCCTCACGAGTAAGTTGCAGACTGCACCATAAAATGAAAATTTTGAAAACTTTCCAGAATTAGTTACTTTGAAAAAAAAATACTTCAATGTTGATGATTAAGGTGTGCTTCTGGCATGGATTTATGTTGTCATTTTTTCATGATATTTCATAATGTGTAAACAACAGTAGAGCAAAATGAGGCATAATTGTATATCAGATTTTGAGATGACATTCACATCATGCACAAAGACCAAAAAGTGTTGAAAAATTGCAAGAATAATAGCTGTGAAGAATATGACAAGTCGTGATATTCTGATGTGACATGTCATTTTACTCTGCTAGTGTTGACATACCACTGAAATTCTGTAAAAGAAGTAAAGTTATATGACAAAAATGGTATCATAGATTTTGTGTTATTGCCTTTTTTTTAAAAAGGATTTTTCATGGAAAGAAAGAAAACCCCACAATTACTGAATTTCATTCAACTCAGTATGATAGCACTCCTTTTCTCCACTGTTTCAAGTTACCCCTATGCTTTGAAGAAGAATATGCAGTGACATCAAGCCTAGAAAAACCAAACAATCACAACAAAAAAAAAAAGAAAAAAGAGAAAAAAGGACAGCCATTCTGATTCTGTCCGGAAATTAATTATGTTCTAACCAATAATCGAATGAAAAAGCCATAAAATCTAAATATCATCCTAACTCTGTGAAAACCCTTTCCATCTAACTTGAGTCAATCGCGCACATGACTACATTTGTTTGTACCTAGCTACAGCAAAATAAACAGAAATGTGCTGATCAAGCTAGTGATAGGCTATTGCTACTACTAGGAATGATTTCTGCTACAAGATTAAGAAAGTGAGTTCTCCTAGTATTCTTCAAATTGCCCTTCTGGGAAGAAATGTGGTGATTTCTGTGTCCCCTTGCCCTGATTACAAGATACACTAGCTCCTTTCACAATGTCTCTTGTGGGACACACAGACATAGCCAGAATGAGGGAAGGAGTAAAAGCAGTGCACCTGTGGTAGCCTTGTGTGCTTTGGGAAAAGACACTACAGCCCTTAGTAGTAGCCCATCCTTAGCCCATCCTCCCCAGTAAACCCAACTAATTAATACTGCAATTTTCGGTGGTGAGCATTTACAGCAAATGGTTTGTAATCACTGTGCACTGAAACAAACAGAAGAATCATGGGAATAATATTGAGTGAGATAGAACAGTAAAACTCCTTGAAGAAATCACAATTTATACTTGAATGCCTGATATGAATAAGAAAGGTGATGTGTCCTATTTACATTGTTCTCTCCAATCCTGTTTGGTGGTGTGAGTCATTTCAGTAATACCGTAAGACAAAATCATGATTGTAATGCTGATTTCTAAGGACTTCATTGTTGGCAGTCCCAGCAATAGTTTTTTTAATTAGAATAGATTATGCAGATCAAAGTTCTCGAAATCACATTTGTTTTAAGAATAGTTCTATTCTGTGACATTTATAGATCTTGTTGAGACCTTCCTCGGAGGAGTGTGATATGCTAACCATGATAATCCCTGTGAAAGACACTATTATTCTGTTTACCCTTTTGAATTGGAATACTTTAGTGTCAGTTAAAGTTCTATGTCTTTTCCTCAGTTTGCATGGAAATGTATATAGAAAAATTCTAACAATCAGTTAATAGGAATTAATATACCAGGTAATATAAATGAAACCATTGTTTGTTTCTTAGTTGTATTTTAATCAAATTAACAGTCAAAAAAAGAGGTAGTATTTTTTTGTAAACAAAATAACTAGACTAGGTAAAGCCAAGTTATTTAGAAGTTCAGTAAAGTTTTCGTTTTCCTCCACATCTGATAAATTACTAGATCTAATTAGCTTTGTGTTTTCCAAAACAAACTAATTCAAGTAATAATATTCTAGCTAGCAATTTTAAGATTCTTATTTGGGAAATTGAAATATAGTTAATAAAGACTGGTATTATACACACTAACATTGCCACCCATTCTGAGTTTTAGGACATCAGAAGGCACAAAAAGCAGATTTTAAATAAACCAAATAAATTTTGGATTACTTCATGTCCGACAGTTGCCAATTAAGTGAGCATTTTCATAATTAAATACTGTATAAATACAACAATAACAGATGGTGTCTGTTGGCAGGTCTTTTTTCCACTTTGTTCAGAGGACCTCATGTTTTTCTAGTTTAAACAGTAGTATGATGATGTCAACAGAAGCATTACAAACATCTGTAAGCAAGGTACATATATTAGTGTGGACTTTTGAAAGGCTTGATGTAAAAATACCAGAAACAGGTATTATTCCATTCAGAACATGCTCCGAAAATAATCAATTAGATTTGATTACTGTGTATATGGGTGGTCTGGGTTTGGGAACATAATGCTGTTTTGTGCAACAGACTTACATTGTGTGACCTGAAACCACAATATCTGGTGGGGCACTCAGGGTTGCTCAGGTTATGTTCTTGGGGGCAGGCAGAACACTGCTAGGGGAAGCAGAAGAGAATCTCTGAATAGATGGGTTCTTGGAAATGCACCAAGCTTACCACACATTTGGTGAGAAGTGGTGGATGAGCTCAGATTCTGCTCTAGAAAACCCTTCTGATAGTAAAGGCAATACCAAAACATTAAAATTATTTAAAAATTAAAATTATTTAAACAAATTTAACTCAATCATTCTGGAAGACATGGAGGATAAGAGAGAGACAGCAAGGGAACCAAAGAGATATGAGGCTTGGGATCTCCCTAATGACATTCTGTGAAACCCCTCAGACCAACAACAGTAGAGGATTTGTTGCTGCCGGTTTTCCAAGAAGTGTTGATACACACTGGCAGAGACATGCATGTTGGGAAAAATGGTCGTGTTTATATGCTTATCAAAACACTTCTCACTGAATATGGCTCCCAAGACACTGACTTCACTATGCTAAATCTAAAAAATGTTAACATTATTTGCAAGCTAAATATGCAACTAAGCTCTTTAAAATATTTGGATAAAAAGCGTGATGCTATCAAATATTTGGCAGATGTGCTACCAGTGACAAAACTCATAACAGTCTGTTTTACCAGCACGGAGTTTGTTTAGTTGCAACTTCAGTGCTGCTGACAGTAGGATAGGGCTCTAAGCCTGACATAAAACAACCTACTTCATCTCCCCACAATAAGCTATTGTTGTCAGCTGTGAGGTTACAAACAGTATCCATCAGGTGCACCATCATCACTAGTTGGTTCCAGACCCTGCAAATCAGCAGCAGCAGTTACGGCAATTGATTCAACACAGAGAAGAACTTATACACTTGAAAACTACATAATAGATCAGTATTTTTGTCTGAAAGTGAGGTGTAATTGCTACAAGCTAGTTGAGCAAATGCCAAATCCAAGAACTTAAGCTAAGAAAAAGACAGCTATTGAATCAATTTGGTCAGAACACCTTTTCAGATAGAAGAACTGAAATATGAAATAAGCCATCAATGTCAAATCCAGGACAGCTTTCTTATCTGTTTCTTTAAAAGGCATTTGAATGAAACAATATGTCAGAGTAAAACTATTGAAGTAAAGCTGAGTTTGTTAACTTTTCTTTTAGTTAATGCTTCTGTTGTTGTTTTTCTGCCTTTCAGATAAATGTCAGCTTAATACCATTCTAAAGTCATTTATCTGTGAGCTTTCCAATGTAAGGGAAAATATAAGTGTATTGGTGATGACATTAACTATTTGAAAAAAATGTAAATAATAATGTCTTTAATGTTCGTATTTTCTGAGAAAAAATGCCATAATATAGTACTCAAGGGAAAGGAAGCAGCAAATGAATTAGAATTTCCCATGTGATGTATTGACAAAAAGGGCAAAAGCATTTTCAAATTTCTTAAAGCGGAGAAATCATCTCTCTGTCCTTGTCTTGGAAGGCAAGGAGATAAGGAAACAGACTTAAGTAGCTTCTGTAGTCTTCCTAATTAAAGGAGTGGCTACAAACCTAATTGTTTTGTCCTTTGACTGGAATAGGAATTTAACTGCCTTTCATAAGGGTCAACATTGTCAAGATAGGGCAGTTGTAAAAACCAGTGACAGACTGGAAAAATAGAAGGGTCTGATTGGATGTCCTCTCAAGCCCAAAGTGCTCTCTAGTCTTACCCCAAGAGATGAAGGTTTTGAGACGAAGGTTTTGAGATAAAAGTCTAAGAGAAGACTGGTACGATGGATTGTCGGTTGTTAATAGTAGTAGATTTGGAGTATTGTTGTGTGATTTGCTAACACCTCAGAGGCTACTGGAGAGTTGTCTGTTCACTGTGCTGACCATTCAAAACTGCCCAACTATAAATAAGCTCCTTTACAGTCTAAATATTTTAGGAAAATAAATTTACAGTGCAGTGGCATGGGACATGAAATGCCAAGCTAAAAACTCAGTTGACTGCTGCTTATGGTAGTCAGTATCCATGGCCTGAAGCATGTGTTATTCATGTCTATAAATGCACTAGTAACGACTGAGAAAGGCCAAGAGCTTAAAGGTTCAAGTCAACACTGAATCTTTGCCCTATAGAAAAGAGGAAAACTTTCCAATGAATGCTTCACTTACAACCTACAGCCTTTCTATTGGAATAATGGAGCATTTCAGTCTCCAAAACCCTTCTAAAACTAAAGAACACTGAAAGGTGCTTAGGACTTGGTAAATAGGAACTGATCCTACCGTGTCCTGAGGAAAGTGAAGCTCTCTGTAATTGCACAATCTTTTTCCTTATTTATGGTCAGGGTAAGAAGAATATGTTTATAGTCACATTCATAAAGATGTTAGCAGAAAAACGGTGGGAATGGAAATTAATCTTCAGATACAGAGATGAAAATAGATATCAGGGTAATAGAAAATTATATGCATCTAACACATATCTAAAGATTTAATGTTATTTACATTTAAATAACTTGCGAACACCAGAGATGAGTGAATTCTTCTGTATTTATTTGTGCACAAAGCAAAATATGGGCAGGAGTTACAGCTGTTTGGATTAATTTATTTAGGAAATAGAAGAAGCTATGGCACTTTGAGTAAAGAGAACACATCAGTGTCTCAATTAACAACAAAACCCTGACCTTTGATAGTCATTTGAAGATAGTAATTTGAAAATTAATAGATTTTTATTCCTGTCAATAACTCTATTTAGATTGAGATTATGAAATGCAATGGCACTTTTTAGGATGACTCAAAATGTTTTTTTAATGAATGATTGGTGGGCACAAGGGATTTTGTTATAATTCTGCAAATAATTAAACTGTATGATTCTTTAAAAAACAAACAAATCGTTCATTAATGTGGATACACATCGTAGGTATTATTGCTTTCTGCTTTCATCTAGCTACATGTTTTTCCCAGTGTACAGTTGCCTAGACTGAGTCACATGATATTAGTTCCTTAAACATTTCATTTATGAAACTTGAAGAAACCTGCAAATAAATGTCAATCAGTGTTAAACTGCTCATAAAAATATTCTACATATCAACAAAGCAGTGTGGTGAATTAGCACTCTTACGAATACTGCCTCCCTTTCATGTTCCATAAATGGTAGCATCAGAGAACACCCTGTTCCTAAGCTCATGGAGGCCATTCATGGTCTCTTCTCAGGTTCTGGGGTGAATGAAGGCCTTGAAAGCTCAAAGGACAAACCTTCCCATAATCAGAAAAGGCCAGAATGCTCAGTAATGGGTGGACAAATCTCAAATATTGTGCATGGGATCTTCTTTTTTTCCAATGTTATGGCCATTTGAACACCCTGCAACGAATGAGTGTTTTTTTCGTGCTAAAGATGTGTGGAATATAGGTGGATCCTGACTGATTTTAACTTGAGTGAGGAGATTTTTTTGAGATTGTTGGGGTGTGGTGTTGCAGCTGATGTAAGAAGTGTTTGACCATTGGGTACCATTTACAAATCTCACTCATTTGTAAAAATTTCAATATATAATGAACATAAGAAACCTAGATATGACAAATGTTAGGGTTGAAGGTGATGAGGGATAACCTTGTTTCTGATAAAAGTGTTGCCAGTAATATAGTAGTCTTTAAACTGGATGGAGAAAACACAAGAAATTATAAGTTTCTGCTTGCTACTGGTTGGAGTACACATCTTATCCTTAATTCTAAGAGTAAGTAGGTAACTTATATTTTACAGGCCCTAGTAGGAAAACAGAAGTTATAAGAAATGATTGTCTAAGAATCAAATGTACTCTTGCTGTTCTTAGGACTTTGCACCTTCTTGGCTGCTCGGTAACCCAGCTTTGGTGAGACAGGAAGAGAGTGCCATGTATTTTGCAGCCTGTAGCTTCCTGCCATATGGGAACAGAAAAAAGAAAAAGAAAAAAAAATAAGAGAAAAATCCCCACCCCCCACACATTCCCAAAGAAGCGCAGCCCAAAGTCCTTCAGTGTCTTCACAGTGAATTCCAGGTCACAGAGACACCTATTTCATGGCTATAGATTGTTGGCAACATTAGAAATGAAAGTAGGACTTACATAATGTCACTCTCCAATGCTTTCCCTTTTGTTGATTTGCATCCCGTTTTCTGGAAGCTGCAAACCCCCTTTGGAAAATCTATTGTTTTTCTGAACATTGTATGAAGAAACATAGCTACCTAGAATTGGACACTTCATCACTCAAACTGAGAATTCTAGAAGTAAGCAAGCCCATATCCAACACAGCCACAGAAACACACATTTCTAGACCTCCTCAGAAACATATTTTACTTCCAAGGCAATTTTATGTTCTGCATCAATTTTTTAAGTTATTCTGTTATTAGCTCACTGAAAAGTTCCCTTAAAAATAATTAAAATTAATTCCATTTTTGCATAAATTTATTTTTGAAAGAAATAATTAAGAAATGTTTGGCAAGTCATTTTCACAGGGGCTTGGTATTTACATGTAGCCTTTAAGATCTGTGAGCCAAATTTCCTTGTAACAAGGTCACCAAGAAGCATCTGAACAAATAATGGATGACCCACACTTCAAACAGTGATTGACAGCTGTTGAATGAAATTGTATTATGTGAACTAGGAATGTAACAAAATGTGTATGTGTTTCTTCAAGATTTTTTGTAATAATGAGGAAAATACCTGCTGGCTTCCATCACCTACCTCTCTACTTCCATTACATTTAAATATCAAGTTTCTACCAATGAAGATTAAGCAACTTCTTAACATTTGTTTTAAAATCCATTGTTCAAACTAATATCTTCCTCTTCACTCATGCCCCTAACAATCATCAGAAAACTAAACAAAATGTAAGTGGATGGAAAGAAACATACTGTATTATGAATTATTATTGTAGTGACATCTACAAAACCATCCTTGTCTTTGTATTTCCCTTTTTCCGTTTTTCCCTCTCCTCTTGCCTTACCCTTACCCTTTTCTTAATTTTTTTTTCCTCCTTGCATTTATTTCCTTTTTTTCCTCTTTCCTCTTCCCTTTCATTTCAGTGAAACTACTTCGGGTCTAAGAAGCACCACCCTAAATCGTTTGAGAGAAGGCCATAATTATTAAAAAAACATGTCACATTCTCCACTTTGCTCAATCTGAAAAATGCAGATTTTTTTCTGTCCATGCTTCAGATCAATCAAGACAAAATTCTTTAGCTGAGGCTTCTAGTTAGGGCAATTGTTCTCCCCTGTTGTCAACCACCAAAAATGATCATTACATTATATTCACTGCATATGATTCTGAAGTAACAGGTCACTAGAGATGTCCAAGCAGCTGTTAATTTATCAGAAAATCCATAGTCGTTGTGATTGCCAATCCCTGTTGGTCTTTCCAGGACTACTTGAAAACTCTGAATAAACTTGCACTTCTTGTTTGTGAATAAATACCTTGTGTAGCAAGTAATGTATTATTCCTTCTGCATCTCATGGCACACTTTTGAGGTCAAGGTAGGTGTTAACAGCCTGGTAGTATAAGAAACACAGGTGGTAATGTAGGGGACACAGGTCTGCTGCTATCCAGACTTAAACTACAGTTGAAATAGTCTGATACCACTCTGACTGGCCAGGATACAGCAGCACACAATCACAGATATATTGAGGTTGGAAGATATCTCTGCAGATTATCTGATCCTACATCGCTCCTCAAGCAGAGCCACCAAGAACTAGCTGGCCAGGGCCATGTCCAGGTGGCTTTTGAACACATGTGGAGTCTCTGCACATTCAATTTCACACTGCTGATAAATGAAAAACATTAAAAAAAATTATAAAAGCAGATAAGCAACATGAAATCTCCCACAATTCCTCATAACTATTGATTGCATTGAATTAGTGCAGAAAGGTAGAAATTTTCTGACTTTTTTTTCCTCAGTCCTTTTTGCTATTCTTCATAGAATAGTAAGTTGTGAATGTTACCAGTATGTGAGTACACTATGAAGAACTTCACCCTTTGTCCTGAAGTGGACTGCTTGCTATACCATAACAGTTTGAACAAGACCAAACAGAGATAAACAGCTCTATTCAAAAGTGAACTTAATCGGCTTTTTACCCTTCCAGAAAGCATAAAGGTTGTGCAGACATCGCAAATCATAGTTGATAACGTGATCAGGCTTTATTCTAAAGTCTCATTTATAACGTCCATATGCATAGTGACTGGAAATCATTACTAATTCATGTTATCTCCTTTGAGACACAGTTTGGGTTAGGTTCCTCAGCAAAAAAATGTTATAACACAAGAGTATTAATTGAACTTTGGTTGTTTCCTGAAATCAATAAGAGAAAACATTCAATAAAAAAAAGACCTGACTGATAATCTTTTGTTCTAAGAATAAAAAATAAATCGTCAAGCACTTTAACCCCCACTGAGTTAAGGCTGTATTCTGCAGCAGATCAATTAAGCTCTATAGCACAGCATTTTCTATCAACATCCAGACATTTACAAGGATTTAGAGAAGCTGCTTCAAGCTATTCCAAAATAATCAAAATTTTTTATAAACATAGCTGGCTTGTGAACATCTTCCTAAATCTCTGCATCCCTGTTTTGCACCTGTTTTGATAGGTTCTGTTTTTAATCTGCATTTCTAAGCCCAGAAGAATTAATAATTTTTCTCTTCTGTTATTTTTCTTTTCACAAATGATAATGATAATTATCAGTCTCCAATCAGTTATTACTTAATAAATGCAAGTCTCCTTTCCAAGATGCCACTATCTACATAACTTATGAAAGATTACAACTAGAATTCTTGAATACCTAAATATCCTCTTTCTTTTATCCTCTCTCCCTTACTGATGGTGCACAGTGTTAAAAATCAATATTGTGATTAGCTAAGGAACAATTTATTGTATTTTATTCCATGGTTAAACATGTATCTGTTTTTTATTTTTCTGCCCTTATTCTTTGAAGCATTTATTTCATTATAAAATGCTGAAGAAAAAAGAGGTTTAAACTAAAAAGCTGGTGCTGCTGATTGTATTAAAAAAAACCACCACAAAAAACACAAATAAGCCCAAAACAAAACAAACAAGTACTCCACACTTTTGAAGTGGATTAGGAAACAAAAATGCACCAAGTAAGGTTATTCAGACTTTTTTATTCCCTAAGAGTGTTTAAAAAACAATTTATCTTTTTGTGGATGGATTGCTACATCCACCTGTTGTATGCAAGGAATAGGACTCTTCACTTTCCCCTCTGATTCTGCCTGACACTAGATATTTCTTCTAGTTGTCTTCTGGAAAGTACTATGTTTTTGAAATTAGTTTCTTTTAGTATATATAAGATGACACCTCCCCATTGCTGGTAGCTGCCACAGCTCCCTAAAAGGCGACTTTCTCCTCGCTCAGGACCCAACAGCCTCCTAAATTCTTCTCTATGTACTGTGATTCATTTTTGGGGAATATTTCCTGTACTTTACAGTACATGGCTTATCCATATTTCCATATGGGACCTTTCAACCTGATGTGGATCCAAGTTATTTTTTTGTTGAAAGATGCAAATGAAAGTTGATCTTATGATTCTCCAGACACAGGAGAAATCTTCTGTGAAATCTTGTATACGTTTTGCTGCCTACCTCTCTATATCACTAATGAATAACTCTATATCCTTTCCCATCCCCAACACTAATATACTTAGAAAAGAACTTCTGGGATAACCAATATACCACACCCATAGAGGCTTATTGCAGAATAAGGGGAAACAAAAGAGACAAAAGTGTACCTTTTTGTATGCCTAGACTGAAGTGTCCATGGAAGCTGTTTCTTACACTACATAGGCCATGAGAAACTTTCTGAAATTAGAATACCCTTATTTCATTATAACATTCCTGCTTTTCTTAAGGACTGAGAGTGTATAATGGTAGATAGACCACTGCCTTTATATATACTTGAAGTCACAGAGAGATCAATTGGCTAGACACAAGTTGGAAACAGAACTTTCCTTTCTTTTTTTTTTTTTTTAACAGTTTTGATCAGTATGTTTGTTAGGAAATGGGTGCAGAGGAACAACTGTGATCTGTTGCTATACTAATAAGATACTTCATGGTGTTACAGACGAGAAAATGGTAATATTGTGTATGCAGGTTAACTTTGACTGTTGTAATTACATTAACAAGATGGCAACATGGGAAATGAGAGATATTATGGGTGGAAAATGAGGTACTAGCTTAACAGAATTGCTGGCCAAGTTAGAATTGGCCGGAGCAGCAATGATATAACCATCAAATAAAGGTATCAAGTCAGCAAATCAGGGAAAATGTAGAAAGAGTAAACGGGGATGAGCTGTTTGTTACAGAGGGGATGAGAGTAGTTAATAGGAAGAAATCTGGAGGGGGAAAAGCAAATGTAAGACACAGTGAATCACAAGGCAAAGGCCTATCACAGGTGCCAGTCAGGCAGCCCAGATCCTGATAGCCACTGCTTAGAGCATGACAGTAAACATGCCATTGCTCTGACAGTATACGCATCCAGCTTATTACTGTGGTCAGGATGGAGCTGGGGTGCTTTCCCTTCCACTGGCAACTAGGTTCCCTAACACTGCTACCAAAAATGCTATTGAATAAAATTATTGTTTATTATTATTATTGTTGTTGGTTTTATTGTTATTATTATAATCATAACTTCATTATCATTAACATCATCATCGTCATCATCATCAGTGTAGAAACTGCTTAAAGCTTACCATATTTGGGAGGATTTTTATAATTCATAGAGAACAAAATTATTCTTCAAGTTCTTCAAATTCACCTACAGTTTTCTTCTCTAACTGTCCAGGGATTTTTGTTGTTTTACTCATGAGAAAACATAGGATTCCTTCAAAACAATTAACCTACCACAGAAAAGAGCTACCAGAATATCTCTCAACTAATACCTGTCACACTTTCCATGTGGTTTCTAGTAACACATTTTAAAGCTGTATTTTTTCTTCCAAGAATTAAAACATCTGTTATTGAAGTATTCCTGGAGAGTAAATGAGGACTCCAGCCAGGTTTTTACCTGTGAATCATGAGTAAGAGGTGTTAACAAGCAAAATTTGCTGTGGTCCAGACATGCAAAGAACTCCTTCAATGTAGTAATCTTATGAAGATGATTAATTTTTTTTTCCTACACTCTTTATGGGCAGAACCAAGAACAGATTTCAACAGCGTCTCATGCTATTGAGATTCTTGCAGTAGCATATGAGTCTATAGGGCTCAAGACTGTAGGAATGAGTATAATGAAATTGGCTGCACCGTAAAAGAGTGAAAATACAAGGTGAAGTTTTATTTTTTATTCATTACCTTATGGTGACAAAGATTCTCCATTATTCTCTGCAGTTATACAGTTTTCCTGAAAAATTTCAGGTCCATAAGTTCTTCTGATTTTTAGATTTTATTTTAAAAACAATGTCCATGAACCTAATTAAATGAACAATCCTCTAAAAAGAACACAAAAGTTTTATGTGAATTTTTACAGAGCCCCAATAACATTGTAACATTTGAACTGCACTCAGATAAGATTTCTTCTAGGTCTGTTCTGGATTACTGAACAGAAAAGCAAAATCATACCATTTCCACTGGGGTTTCTGTGCACACACTAAAATTCAGTTTCACTGTCTGTTGGATGGCTGTGGAAACCCAATAACTGCACACTGACTCATAACTTGTCACTACTATTCAATCTCTCTGGTCACCAAAACTCTGGTGGCTGAATAATTGGTCAGGGAATATTACAAATTCTAGTTTATACTAGGTCCAAATTAACAGAGAAGGAAGTATTCTGATGACTCTAAGTCTCTCACGCAGCCTCTCCAGTAGACAATGTGCAAAAGCGGAGGTGAAGGGAGCATCTCCCCCCAGCAACCCAGGAGCATGAGCCTCTAAGGCACAGAGCATGAACTCAGAGGCCTCTGAGGCCGGAAATTATAACTGTCCTCTGATATCACTGCCAGCACAACATAAGCCACTGAATATAATCTTCACAGATCCCAGACGGTCTGCCTGCTCTATGCGGGCAGTCTTAGTTCAATAGCACTGAGGGGTGGAGACAACTCCTACTCTGCACACAAAGAGGTGTAGTGGTTAAATGACTCTACTTATGTACCACCAACAACAAGGCATATTTTAACACCTTGGAAGAGTAAAGAATAAAATCTGAAAATCTAAAAAAAAACAAACGGAAATGCTGAAATCTCAAGCCTGGCATCAGTGAACTAGAGGCAAAGCCTGCTTTTGGAAAGGTGGGGAACAGAGAATTTATGAGGATATTACACTCCCACAGCATGAAACCAACATCACATAGGGCTTAAAGGTTTCAGATATAGTTACCTGCTATCCTTGTCAAAGCATTCCACGCTATGTGCATCACAGCAGAAATGAGCATGCATGATTCAAAAGGACAAATCAATAAATCCCACAAATCCCCACATATCTGAGAATTAAAGTCGGCTGCAAGTGATATTGAGTGGGATATGATTAATGCCTTAAAATATTCAGCCTTGTGGAGAATGATCAGACCTACTTTTCAAATCATCTGATAGGCAATTATGTTTAAATAGTTCACTTATCACTTAAAGGTGATATCAACTTTTTCTTACATCTGAGTTTCTAAGTTGTTGTCATCAGGTTTCTGTTATTATGTAATGTAGTCCAGAAAATCTTGTTCATTGAATGGATCTTATCAAAGCAGAACATATTACTTTTACATGTTATTTTTCTTTACATGATCCTTTTACTTGTTACTTTAGATTCCAATGTTGTCCATTTTCCATATTTCCATTGATATTGAGACAAAGACATAAGGGAATTAAACTTTAACACTCATTTTATGTGGGATCAATAGCTTCAGTATGTAATATGTATTTGTCATAACTTTTTGTCTGCTCTATACACACTGAGGAATGTTTGAAGGAAAAGTCATAGAATCCAAGATGAAAAAAAAGCAAAAGAAATAGTCCAGCCTATTAGCTCTTGTTTTTACTTCTAAAATACACTAAACCTGTTTATCAAAATACTTTTTGAATGGATTTTGACTTACAGGTTTGTATAGAAGTTATACACAATGAATTCCACAGCACATTTAAGCTGAGAAGCTTTGAGCTCTGTCAGCAATCAGCATTATCCTCACTTCTTGATTTAGGTCAGACAGCAGGATGCTAATAATACAGATCAGAGTCTGCACAGTAAATTTTCTTCTTTAATCCTAAAATATTTATCAAGGTCTCAGATCTTCAGATCCAACATTGGTAACTCCATTTGGAAAAAAGAGTTTATCTAGCTGAAACAGTGTTCTCTGATCATATTCTCATCTATTTTCTTTTTAACAGGAAAGACATAAAATAATGAGGTTTTTATTTTTCTGGAAGCTAACTTAAAAAAAAAAAAAAGTAGCCTGCACATAAACAGACAGCTGAATCAGCTGATACAGTACTTTATATCTAAAAGCAATTATGCCATTAAATCCCAATTCATCAAAACATTTAATTACTCCACCTTTCTCTTCATCTGTAATGGAACTGAGAAGTTCACTTTCCTAGATCAAGGTCATCAATATCTATCTTATGTCATCATGACACAAGCTTATTGAAATGTTTGGTAAAGAGGTAAACCAGACTCTACTCTCAGTTAGTCTTCAAGAGCTCCAGAAGAGTGACAACCTGTCTTTTCATGACCTCAGAAAAAAAAAGATTCTTTTTTCAGATCCTTTACAAGAGTTTTTAATATTCATTGATTTTAATTAGCCAGAACTTGTGTTTGTATTAAGAAAAGTTCATGCATTTAGTATATACATACTGAGATGAATAACTGTGTTTCAGTTGCTATCATTACTCCCCTTCCTTTTTGAGCATCGCGAACTATGATTATGAACTCAAATTATTTTAATTAAAACATCATTAGATCCTGAAATTAACATATGAAATGAGAGGTAGTATTCTGTGTAAGAGGCAAACATACAGTTTCAAAGGCACCATTGTATACACCCCACAGTGCCTGCCACCATAAATTCAGTGAAGGACTTACACCATGTAAGTACAGCAAAAGGCAGACACACTAGAGGGCAGATCAGAGTAGATACATCAGCAGAATGCAGAGAGCACAGGCACTTGATTAAGGCAGAAAAATTAAGCTCCTGCACAGTCATAAAAGCCACCTTCATGGTGTGACTCAGCTTTTCAAAGAGAAACTCTGTACATGCATATTTCCACACTGTGATTTACTGTCACTAGTTGCTGCCACTGCACCCACTGCCTTGTTTTATGAGTTATTAGGTAAAGCCAAGCTGGTTGCCTCATTTGCCACAAGGTTGTCATGGTCATGTCTCTGCACTGTACCTGTGATCTTGCAGATATGGGGACTGGAGTACATCTACAAGTATCGCAACTCATGTCTTCAGACTTTGGAACCAAGTAAAAGAGCAGCAGGAGAAGCCTCAGCTTTGTTCACCAGTAATACCAGTACCTGTTTCACAGAATTGGAGAATAATTGAGGCTGGAAGAGATGACTGTAGATCACATGAATGAATGCCCCTACCAGACTTGGATTGAGAGGGCCTTGTTTGGTCAGCCTTGAAATGCCATCAAGGATGGAAATTACACAATTTTTCTGTGCAAGCTGGTCTATTGTTTAATCATCATCATTATGAAATGAGAATTTTTTCCCCCTGCTTTTTGGTTCTTTGAGGGCTTCATTGTTCTGCTTCATGTCTGGAAACTTCTCTGTGGAAAATATGCTTTGTGTTTCTTCACATTCTTCATTCACACTCATTTCTAGAATTGAACTTTCTGCATCTAAGCAATGTTTTGTCTTCCTCAGCACCTTTCATTTGAGCTCCTCTATACCCATATGTGAAATAGGGTTGAGGTATGGACTCAAACATAGGCCTTGTGTTGACTAACTGTAATACAATGGTTTTGAGTGGGTTAGGCAGCAACGTTCCAGGAGGGTATGTTCACAAGACAGCAAGGGACAGGAGACATTCTCACCTATAGTCAGGTGCTACGAGAGGAACATGGACATTTTATGATAAATCTGATGTGATGTGGTCTCCATCTAGTTAGAAATTGTAGATACATGGCATTTACTTCTATAAGTATACATAGTCTGAGATTCAAAGAATACTGCATCATGCTTTTTATAGATGACAAGTTAGTTCATGGCACAGAAGGGCTCGTGTTCCTCAAAGACAAAAATCACAAAGAAAGTTCTGAAAATTGCAACACATTCCATATGTATAGAATGACAGTGCAGACATATGAGTTACACAGACAGGGACGACAAAAGACCTTAAAGGCTATTTAAAAGCCTAAGAAGGCACCCGGATCTGATCTGTCACAAAGTAGGGCATAGGTTTTTGGAATCAGGTTGAGAACTTACTTTTCTACTGTAAAGTGTAATTAAGATCTATGTTTAAAAGAAGCAAAACAAACAAACAAACAAACCCTATAATATCTGACTATTCCAGTTACACTTCTTGGAATGGTGTTCACTCATTCAGAAAAAAACTGGATGACAAGGTCCTAAGAACAGGTCCGAAGGGAGCTGACTTGGATACACACCCTCCTTGTTCTGCTCCTTGTCACCAGAGGGGATCTTGCGAAGGAATTGGAGATTGGTGGCCATCTTGGCCACAGTGATCACAAAGTGATTGAATTTAAAATCTCTGTCAACAGGAGGAAAAGTGCCAGCAAAATCTCAGCTCTGGACATGAGTAGAGCAGACTTTGGGCAGCTCAGAGAATTACTAAATAAGGTCCCCTGGGAAAACATTTTTGCGGGTGCTGGGGTCCATCAGCGCTGCTCACTTTTCAAACATCACCTCCTAAGGGCACAGGAGCAGGCAATTCACAAATGTCAGAAGTCAAGCAGGTGACGCAGAAGGTCAGCTTGGCTGAGCAGGGACTTTCTCTTCAAAATAAGGCAAAAGAGAATGGAATACACCCAGTGAAAGCTAGGTGAAGTGACATGGGAAGAATTCAGAGATGCTCCTTGCCACTGTAAGAAGAAAATTTTTGTGATCAAAGCTGAACTGGAGTTGAAGCTGGCCAGGAATATGGGGGACAATAAAAAGAGTTTTTTCAAATATATTAATGGCAATAAACAGTATAGAGGTATCATCTGTCTGTTCCAGGATGAGGATGGTCACCTCACAACCAAGGACAGGGACAAGGCAGAGGTGTTTAACACTTTCTTTGTCTCTGTCTTCAACATAGATGATGCACCAAGGGTGTCTTAGTGCCCTGAGCTGGAGAACAATGACTGCGAGAATGATCAGCTCCCTGGTGACCCTGAAATTGTGTGGGATCTGCTGCTCCAGCTGGATCCCTACAAATCTATGGGGACCAATGAGATTCATCCAAGAATCCTCAAAGAGCTGGCTGATGTCATCACAAAACCTCTCTCAATGATTTTTGAGTGGACTTGGGAATCTGGAGAGGTCCCAGTTGGAAACTGGCAAACACTGTCCCAATTTTCGAGAAGAGTAAGATGGAGAACCCCAACACAGGCCTGTCAGTCTTACTTGGTCTGTTCAACCCAGAGAAGAGGAGACTGAAGGGAGACCTCATTGCAGTCTACAACTTCCTCACAAGGGGAAGAGAAGGGGCAGGCACTGATCTCTTCTCTCTGGTGACCAGTGACAGGACCTGAGGGAATGGCCTGAAGTTGTGTCAGGAAAGGTTTAAGTTGGATATTAGAAAAAGATTCTTCACCCAGAGTTTGGCTGGACACTGGAACAGTCTTCTCATGGAAGTGAGAAGCACCAACCCTGCCAGAGTTCAAGAAGCATTTGCATGGTACTCTCAGATACCTGATGTGACTCCTGGGGAGGGTTCTGTACAGGGCCAGTAGTTGGACTCAATGATCCTTGTAGGTCCCTTCCAACTCAGTTCATACTGTGATTCTGTGATTCTGTGAACTGATGATAGAAGCTCTTGTAAAACCTGATTGATTACTTATCTCTATAGTAACAGGATCTGTTAGCAGTAACCAAATTTATCAGTTCTTATCTCTAGAAAGTCTTGAATGCCTTGAGTATGACCTGACTTCTTTTTATCTCAGGTTTTGAATCTTCTTGATAAACTTTATTTTTACAAACATACAGATCAAAAGAAAGAGCGCTAGTTAATATGTGCATCTTTCCAAAAAAAGGCATAATCATTTTTAATAAACTAATTGTGTAAATTTTGATCTTAAAAATTGAACTAATCAGAAATAATGAATTGTATTCACTATTTCATAATGAGTTAAAAGATAAAAAGACATAAATGCATGAACAATATTTAGATGCTAAATTTTATTTAGAGGTCTTTGTCTTACTATACTAAGAAAGAAAATCTTTCTAATTTTTAAGAAAATGTTTCTTTACAAAAAGCAGGGTGATTGCCACTTATTAATTTTTCCTCTTCACTTTGTGTTTGGAAGGTGTTTTTCTGTTTTAAATATATTCTTACTTACTTCCAAGGAAAGCTGGTGGCTCAGTATTAAATTCTGTGTCTGTTACTAAGTCACTTACTGCAGTAACACTTCTAAATAGGTGTAAATAGATTTGGTGGCATAAATAATATTTTTTCACACTACCACTCTCCTGTTACCAGCTGATACTAATCACACTTCTAATAAACTATGTCTTGACAGAATGTATTGCGTAAACCTATTCCTTCCTGCAGCCTTGAGGCTAATATCAACAGTATGTTTTCTTTCAAACTAATTCCAACAGCACATCAGCATGTGTAATCCTGTTTACCACTGTCACAGACCTGGAGCTAACACGGTAGAAATAAAAATCTGCCTAGATCACAATGCTAGACACTCTAACAATTCAGTGCAAACCACAACTAATTTTTTTTCCTTAAAGTCCCAAGTCCTGAATTCATGTGGTTTATAGGGAGAAATACAATATCTTTTGGAACATGAAAGTCAATGTAGATGAAAATTTGAAAGCACGGTCAAAGAGTACCTGAAAGAGTTATAAACCAACAAACAAATAAATGAATATTGATCAATTAAAAAAAGTGATGTATCATTTGGAGGAATCTGGTAGATTTGTAATTGATGGGCTGAAAGTTTTGGGTTGTCTGGGAGGGAGGAAAAGGGCACACAAACTCTTAGCATACAGCTTCTTGGTGTAGAGGTCCCTAAACCTATTACAATTCCAAGGCATGAAGTAAGGTTATACCTAGGGCTGCTAAGGGCACTCATTTCTTTTAACTATCATGGATACTAGGAGACTTTATGCTTACTCATGGTTGATTGAAGGTAGTAAAATGTCATTCAGAGATCAAGAAAATTAGATGTGACAATTTTTCGTGTGTCAGAACTTGAACTTTTGAAGACTAATGGAGCAGTACACTTAGCAGACAAGGACTGAAGGATGACTAATGATAAAATAACCTAATTTGCACAATGATGGAAGAGTCTAAGGAAAGAAGCTTTAGACTAAACTATCCTCTGCTTTTAGGGTGATTATGCAAATTCTTCAGAAGATTACCAATAAGATTTTTAGGTATTCATACTTGTTTATCTTACTAGTTCCAAACCATTTGTGAACTATTGGCTCTGAAAAGGGCAGGGAGTAGTGGAACTGTGGAGGTTCAGTATTTCCATTCTCCTTACACATCTGCTTGTGTGTTGTGTTGTCCTGAAGAAGCAGCAAAATGTTTTATGCCTGAGGAACAATGCTGTTTCTTCTTTCCTTCCAGAATGGCAGCATTTTAAGATTTTCAGATATGATGCATTTTTTTCCCAAAGTACAAACCTATTAATATTTAAACAAGTCAACTGTCAAGGTTTTTGTATCCTACATCGAAGCATTGTTCCAATGCCTGTTGCCATAGTAGTTAAATGTCTCAAATCCTCCATAAAGTGTTATTCACTTCCAATACAGACAGTGGATTTTTCATACTGTTTAGCACTTCATTTTAATCCTTTAAAGAAGTATTATACCAGAACCTGAATATGGAGATGTCAGTATTACTGAAGACAGTTCTGCTTTCCTCAACAGGCTTTCAATTGAAGAAGAAAAATGCTGACAGCTTGAAAATGGCCACAGATACTCAACAGAGTTTTTGATTGTGGTTTTTGTTAAGTAAAGATTTATTAAATATAAATGTAAGCTAAATTAAAGAGAAATATGTCTTTGAGATAAAGGGAAAAAGAGTTGGATTGTGAAGATCCTGGTAGTATTTCCAGAGGGGAAGTCAGAGAAGATGATGAGAGTTCCACCATATTTTTATTTCAGTCTTTAACTAGAACTGCCCTTTCTGACATAGCCTATATGGGACCTCTCTGCACGTCTGTTTCTCTTTATCCATAAGCTCCAGAGTTCATACAGTCTCTCCAACTGACCTCTAACTTCAGTAAAGACATTTATCAATCAGTCAAATGTTACTTTGTCAGCCAGCATGATTCAGATTTCCTTTCTGAATCTCATGGACAATGATAATGTAGAGCAATAGAAGAGGTTTCTCCTGAACAGAAGCAGATTCATAATGCTCAAAGGAACACAACATTCAGAGGAAAATATGAGATTTCTGCTTTATTAATTTTTTACCCTCTAAGCTTTTTTATTCTCAGACGTCATCAGCAGTGTTAGCATGCATCACCTCCAAGGTCACTTGTTTAAAAGGGTACTCTATTTTCCTGCTGTTGTTTTACTATTTGTGCTTGACTTTGACAAGTTCTTTTTATCTATCTCTATGAATCCTACAAAATGTTGTGTCTTAGTTCTCCTCCTGTTTTACTGTGGAACCAGAGGGAAAGGATGAGCAGGCCGGAAAGGAAGAACAACAGGAAATCAGGCAGGTGAAAGTTAGATAGTGAATGGTTACTTCTAGGTATGCAAAATCTCACGTAGAAGGAAATTCTGGGCAGTAGGCAGTGAAGTGTAATGGTTATGGTAGCAGATCCAGATTAGCAGTGTCAATGATTCAAAAGCAGGTATCAAAGAAGATAATTTATTTCTTTCACCCATGTAGCAATACTGTACTATAAAGGAGTTTTATTGAGACTTAATGAAAGAGACATTAGGTTTTGAACCCATAATATCTTCTTCCTTCTTTTGCTCCCTGTTGTTCGTCAGGGTTTCAGCTTTTCATATGATATAGCTCATGTACAGTGCTTGGGGCGTTCATTGCATTCCTGACATCAAAAGTAGACTCCCATTGATTTCAACAAAACCAGGAATAAGCACTCATAGACTTCGATGAATATCACAGGACTTATTGGCTATAAATAGTTCATTTGTAATGCCCCCAAAAATTATT
Source organism: Neopelma chrysocephalum (assembly GCF_003984885.1). Classification (NCBI taxonomy): domain Eukaryota; kingdom Metazoa; phylum Chordata; class Aves; order Passeriformes; family Pipridae; genus Neopelma; species Neopelma chrysocephalum. Next base: position 17,047,091 of record NW_020897702.1, on the reverse strand, counting down.
CTTGGTCCAGCAATTGTGCAGTTCATTCTTCTCATATGATCAGGGTTGGGGCAAATGGGAATGCGTCAAGAGAAGCATGATTTCTGTGGTGGTTTTATCCTTGCAGACTGATGAACACTCAGGGGATAAAACAGAAGTTACCCTAGTGATTGATTTCCTTATTTCATAAACACTCTTTTCAGTGAGGCAGCATGCAACTGCACTTCTCAGTTGTCACTTAGCAAAGTTGCCACCGAGTTCACCAGGAGTTTGGCTGAAGAATTTTCCTATATTGCCAACATATGAGAGTGCTATTCCTTCCACTAATACAATCTTTTGTGGGAAAACACAATGACAGCTTCTTCTTTCTGTTCCACATGAAGATTTCTGTATGAATTTAATCAGTACACTGTGGACCACCCACAGGCTGTCACAAAAAGCACTTTCAATGTAAGAGACAAGCTCACTGTACAGCTCCTCAATTATGGACCAAAATCCCCTCATCTAAATTCAGTTAATTTTGTAGTCAAGAACTTCTTGCAATCAGTGCATAGCAATCTAGTTCATAAAGTCTGTTCTCCCTTGTAGTTTACTTGGAGAAATGAGTGTGCAGATACAAAGGCAGTATTCAGCTTCTCAAGTTATTTTGGCCTTTCTTTCAAGTAGATGGACGGACAATAGCCATTTAATTTAACATTCAATTATGCATATTTACAGATCTAAATATCCAAATAGTGTATCTTCAAATTTGTGCGCTGAATAGCCATTTTGAAATATTTTTGAACATTTTGAAATGTATAGTCATTGAGATATACTGGATAACCTATCCATCCATCCTCTGTAGCTTTTCACCTTCAGCATCCAAAAGATAGCATTTAGAAAGAATATACTTAAAAACTCGCAAAGATATCATGATGGTAAGAGATTTTCCCTTAGCTTTTAGCTGAAAGCAAAACATTGTTTTACCTTTAAAAGGATTCCACTAATGTACTATCATTCATTGTCCAGCAGGGGTAAACTGTGATCCAGGAAACTCATTTTTCTGTGTAATATCTGGTGAGTTGCTCAGCTTTTCTGTTTGAATGGTGCGTAGCTGAGAAAATCAGCAATTTTCTTGACGTCTCAAAACAGAGCTGTAATGGCATTTTTAAAGTGGCACACATTTGCTGTGACATGATGAATGAGTTTTACAATAATTATGATTCCTGTGTAAATTACTATTGAGAGAGCATTTCATGTAGCTTCCTGAGACTGAAGAAAATGGTGGAGATGCTGCTGGGAGTTAGGTTTTGGCAGTGAAGATGATGAAGAGAAAGTTGACATAATCATAAGGTATGACTTGGGTTTGACCAAGTTAGTCTCATAACTGTTGTAGTAGAGTTGAATGGCTGGAGTATTACTACAACTCTGTGAAACTTACAGTGCAATTAAAGACGCTATGAAGTTGTCATGATAGTCACTGATAGCCAGGGCTGTGTGGAATAATGTTGAGATAGAAGGGATCTTTGTCTAAGAAAATAATTGGATTATGGAGTGTGATGAATGGACAAGGAAGGCAGAATAGGATGACCTGAGAACAGTGAGTATGAGGGTAAGAATGGGGTATGACTGGGGTGATGCTATTAGGGCATGGAGGATGGGCAAGATGTTAAAAAAGAACTGAGCTATTGGAATAGTGTTTGAGTGAGATTGGATATGTTGGAAATAAAGGAATGACGAATATAAGGGCTAGAGGAGATATTAGATATTAAATTACTACATGATATCAGAGATGTGAGGTCTAGAGCTATCCCAAAGACATGAATTTGTGTGGGAGGAGACTGGGGAGATCTGGCCTCACTCAGCAGACAAGGAACAGCAGCAGGGAGGAGACAGGCTCAGAGACACTGGCCAGCCTAAGGAGGGACAAGGTACACATGTAAGAAATTGAATCACAGAGCCATTACCTCTAGAAGGGAAGGATGAGGGACACTGCACCTAAACCTTTAGACTCTTCCTGTGGTGAGAGACAAGGGCAGAGACAGTGGGCTCTGTAACCTCACTAGACGAATGAAATCACTCTTGAAATCTTCTTTAGCTTGGTTCCCTTACAAGTGTGAAACTCTATCTTCTGCTTTCTGCTTCTCATCTCTATATTAAAGTAGGATAATATCTATCTGTCTTACAGGCATGCACTCAAGGCTTAATTTCTGAACCACTAGGAGACTCTCAGGTGAAATAGTTGCATAAGTTCCTGTCGGTTAGAAGAGTAGATATGTGTAAACCAAGGGCCATTTGTTAAGAGTGCTAAGAATAGTATGAGATCTACACTAAAGCTTGTGAGGATTAAATAGGCATGCATGAGGTGTTTTTTTCTTACCGAAATACCGACTAGTACTGAAGATCCCTAATCCCAGTGGGATTTGTACAAGTTTGTCTTGTCAGCAGTCATTACAAAATATTGGTGATATGCGAGTCTTAGGGAAGGGTTGGCACTTGTATAGGCATTGAAGTGTATCCTAGTGATAACAGCTTGTCACTGGAATAGATTTCCAAGAGAGGTAGTAGAAACTCTATTCCTAGAGAAACTGAAGAGCAGGTGAAAAAAATCAGTGGTGGGAAAGGAAAACAGAGCTAGGAAAAAGGTAGTAGACTAGACTTAATCACATGGATTTTTCTGATCCTGTTTTGTGATTATATTGCCTAATTTTTTCAGCATTTCCTTATTGAACACATTAAATAAAAAAAGATAACAATTGATACTTTCTAACAGTCAGTCTAAGGACAATAAGTACTTTCTACTCATGAGTAAAATGTCACTCAGATACATGTAATATGAGTTTATAAACATAGGCCATGAGAATTGTAGATTCTTAACAAATTATCCAGAGTTTTAACATAATTACCATTTCTGGTAAGTTTTCTCTATTATCCTGTAGAAGTGACCATCACTATCTGTAGAAAACAGAGACATGACACTGGGGATAGGATGAAGTCCAAGAACCCAAAATGCATGTGCCACTAGCAGATGACTTGGAACTATCAGAGTACAATCAGATTCTCAGATGAATATGTTATCATATTTTTCTCCTTCACCAAGATAATTTTCTTTCAAAGCCTATATGGAAATTATAGTGTGTATGACTGTTTCCACAGTTTATCTTAATTAACAGCCTGAGTCTTCATGTATATTCCAGACATTTTAATATTATGCAACAAATTAACACTGCCTTTATTCCCTCAATTTATCAATGGAAATTTCCCTGTGTATAAAGATAATTCCCAACTTGATCTCATTCGAAGATAGAGCTAATAAGATCTGGAAACCAAAAAGAGTTTGTAAACGTAGGCATTTTTAAGAATTCTGATTGAAACATCTAAGTTCTATAGTTTACACAAGGAAAAAAGTTGTACTAGGGTACAATAATTAAAAGCAAGTGGTGGCTTCAGAAGTTCAAAATTATGTACCAAGGTGAAACTGTGATGTTAGAGGTCATGTCCATTTAGCTAGCATATGCTTGGCAACCTCTAATGTCTCTCTGTTATTTCCAAAATTTAAATTGGAAATAAGATGTATGGACTTAATATTGAAGGGACTTAGCAACTTAAAAAAGCACCCAAAGGAATAGTTAAATTCATTATAACTTAAAGTCTTTCAATAAGTTTTTTCTCATATTAGCCACAAATTAGAATGATAACAGTTTGTTTCATTCTGGAAGAAAGTAACTCCCAAAAGCAGTTACTGTTACTCAAGGTGCTGTACTATACAGTTTGTACAGAATATGAATTTTTGTTTCTAGAAATTCAACTCTATAAGGAAAAAGCAGAATGATCTTTTAGTTGAGTCAATGTTTCAACATCAAAACAAAGCAAACACACCAATGACCATCAACCTTCAAGATCCTGAACTTGTTTACACCAAACAAAAACCTAGTTTTCAATAGGTTGCCTATACTAAACATTTGAACATAAATAACTTTTGATGTCAAGACATTTTCTGAGTGGTTCCAAATAAATTACCTCTTTTTTTCTTGCACCTATTTTTTTCCTATGCAATTCAGTATTTGCATTTTGTGTAGCTGTTTTTTCCCCTGGTCTTGCAATTGCAATTAAATATTACTATAAATGCAAAGAAAAGGAGAAAATTATGGACTAAAATTGATTCCATAATGTACAAAACTTCAAAGAAAAAGATTGAAGTGTTAATGATGTGTAATTTGTTCACCTCCTGGTGACAATGGACATTTATACTCTTTTCTGAAAGTACATCTCTCTTGTGGTTGAAAAGATCAGATTGACACAGTATTCTTACAAAGACAGACATCCAAACCCAACTGGGGAATTAAACTTATTACATAATTCCTGCTGTAGGAGAGAGACAAGCTGATGGATGAGGCTGGGATTGGGGAGGCTGAGAAAAGACAGTACTTAAAGTTCATTTCCTACAGACTTTCAGTGTGATCTCCACTATACACACACATCTCAATTCTCAGTCATTCCATATGCTGAAACTCTAACTGCTACGTACAGGAGAATATGATGTCTTCTAGGGGTCAGATTAGGGGGGGGAAATGTTACTTCTTGTAAATTGGAAATTGATGACCGAATTGCCAATGCAGCTGCAGGAAAAGCAGGCAGAATTATATGAAATGTGGTTGTAAAATTATAAATTTAGAGTCTTTGATGAAAATTCTGCACTTATAAGTCATGGAATTAAGAGTAAGTATAAGCTGAAAAATATACACAGAGAAAATAAGGCAATAACCCTGATTTTCTCATTTGGTTATAATTCAGTAACAATAAAATGTTCATAATCTTATACAAATTTCGACAACAGACTGTAATCTAGAAAAGTTTCACTGAGTCTGAGATTGTCCAAAGTGTCATCAAAGATGCGTGTTGGTACCTTTACAATACATTCTCCTTGAATTATTCTAGCTGAAAAAAAGGAAATTATAAAGAAAACAAAAGACTTGCAAATCCTTGTGGAACTGAAAGAAAGAAATTGAGTTCATTTGAATTGAAATGGAATCCTTCCTTTGTGGATCGAGAATAAAAGCAGAAGGGTAATGACATTTGAAAAAGGAAAATTTGCAAAATACAGATAGAGGTTGTGAGTTATAAAGGCATGTGAGGAATCAGGAAAATCTCAGTCTTTGAAGTTCAGTGGGAACCAAGCACCTGACTCCTTTACACTTTCTTGAAAATCATAAAAAATATTAAAAGTTTTGTTTTGCAAATGTGTGAAGCAGCTTTTACTTTAACTGTCTGATTTACTTTTAAAGCATCAGTTGTGGCTGGATCTAATGCTTCTTGGAGACAGAAACATACTGCTCTTAAAATTGGGATCTATCGTTTCTTATCTTTATTACCAATGAGAGTGGTGTCAGCACTTGTTATGAACCTCAACTTGTTCTGTCACATGGCTGGGCTTCGTGAACGAAGATTTGGGAACTTGTTCTGTAAAGGTAAAGCAATCAGTGAGTCAGTAGTCAACTGGGATCAACTATTATGAGGAGGTGAGAACATGACAAGGGTTAAGTGAGGAAACCTAGGCTAATACCATGTACTTCCAAGGACTGGAAGGTAACCCAGACTCGTGTTGATACAGGAAATAGCTGTGCCCTAGATGGTTCTTTCTCGCTGTGCAAATTGTCATAGAGCAGACTTAACTGCTATGTTTTTACCTTCTTAAACAAGGTGACTGCAGTCTGACTGTTTATCCCAACTACTCAGCTGTGCCCTGGACTTTCTGTAAAAATGGTCATTTGACCAGGTCAGGGAGTTTCCTAATGGTTTAACGGGATGGATGATAAAATAACATCCATTTCAATTCAGGTCAAGGACTGACTGGCTAGGTGGCAGTTCTGCAGCAAAAGATTTGAGAGTCCAGTGAATAAGAATATAAACATTGCCTGCTCATGCAGTGATGGAAACTGGTCACATCCTGGACTCATGAAGAAAAGCACAGCCATCAAAAGAAGTGATTTTTCCCTTCTGTTTGTCACATGTGAGGCCTCACTGTGGAGCCAAGAGAGGTAACTAAGGTTAACAGGCAAAGAAAGTTAAACTTGAAGTTCAGAATGAATGCCAGACTTGAACAAATCTCTTTAATGAGGAGAAACAGGCAAGAGAGTGACAAATTTTCTACTGCTTTTCTCTCAAGAAGTCAACTGTATTATTGACACGCACCTTTAACAGTGACCTGACATTCTATAACTGGGGTATACCTATAGGCATGATTGTCCGCCCAGGCTTTCTTTAAGGTCAACGGGGGGAAAATAGCTGCTTCTGGTGCAAGATTCATTCATGTCATGGAGACTTCTATTTTAGGGTGAAATAAATCTCATTCTGAAAGTACCTATATTTCTCTTTTGACAGTAGAGATATAACTGTGACATACTGAACGGAAGAGTCTAACACTATAGACATGTACCTTGGTGGTGAATCCCTCCTGTTTTATCAGTTTCAGTCTGAGGAGTGTTTCAGGATGTAGGGTTCCAAAATGAGTATTTTCTAATGAAGCTTTCAAGGAAAAAAACTAAGCTCTTACAGCTGCTGATCAATACTTTCAAAGTATTCGTACCAGGGAATGCACGAACAGGTTTTTGGTGCTTTTGGGTAAAGAATGTACTTGCTTTTCTCACCCTTTCCTCCCAGATCTTTACTCATCTCTCTTAGCCATGCCAGAATCACTCATGACTTGTGATAAACCTGGCTCAATTAATTTCCTGAACCTAATTAAAATAAAGATTCATTTGTCCATTAAGAGCAGTGCTCATATTTATTTCTTTATTTAATAGATTTCCTTTGTTACTTTGGAAACTTCAATATCACCTAATATGTTCAGGAGCAATTCAGTTTTCCAGCAGTGAAATTACTTTTTTTAGCCTATCACATTACATTCTACCCTTTGATTTTTCCCTTCATCATGTAAAAGCCAGGAATATAAGAAAAGAGTTACAAAGGCAAGATAATATAAGACACCTTTTGGAAGAAGCAGCATGAAATAATTGACATGTGTGAGGACAGAAACAGTTTATAAGCACCATACTTGAATGGTAACACATCAGGTACTTACTTTATATTTTTCAATTAGCTTTGACAAGCTCTCCTTACATTAATGAGGGTTAAGGTAAGAACAAAAAAAATGGAAAGGACTCAAGATATGACCTGTGGCCAAAAGATGAGTATTCCCTTCATTGAATCCGCACTTGGCAAAACAACCAAAAGAAACCGTAGAACCACAATTTTTTTCCATTCACTTTGACATGCCAAATGTTCGGCAAATATTCTGTCAAATGAGGATGAAGTATTTCATTAATATCAATTAGTTGTATACTTGGAGAGGACAGAAAAAGGATGACTGTACTAGGATAATAAAGAATAGCTGAGGAGGCTGTAGCCTACTTGCACATTCCTCCTGGTGCAGCACAAGTTTTTATGCAGTATAAAGTAGTAACAACCAAGCAGCTCCTTGTCCTTAGACCTGGTCTGTGTCTGTTTTTGTGATACAAATATTCTTTATGTGCCTTAAAAAAGTGTGAGGGATGAGGGGTGGAACAGCTCTCCTATAAGGAAAGGCTGAGGGTTGCTTAACATGGAAAAGAGGAGGACATATTCTTGTAGCCTTCCAATACTTAGAAGGGGCTTATAAGATAGATGGAGACAGACTTTTTGATATGGCCTACGATGATAGGTCAAGGAGTAATAGTTTTAAACTAAAGGAGGATAGATTTAGACTAGATATAAGGAAGAAATTTTTCATTTGTTGTGAAACACTGGACCAGGTTGCCCAGAGAGGTGGTAGGTGCTCATCCCTGGAAACATTTATCGACTTAATTGCAAGAATGTTTTATTAATATAATCTTTATCTATTGAAACTGAAAGCAAGCAGAATACACAACAGAACTTAAAACTGTCTTTGTAGTCTGCCACTTAAATTTGATACATCATTTGATAAAGCATCACACGGCAAACTCAAATAGAACTGATCAGTATAACTACTGCTAGCCAAGTTCTCTTGCATACCCACATCTGTCCTGCTGTGCTAAGTATCTGCTGAACCTTGGAGAAAAAGGAATAGGCAAATTCAGAAGGAGAGCAGCCTGGGTATAAGGCCAGGAATTTCAGTGATACTTATTCCATACTGTTCTCTCTTCCCTACAACTTGAGAAGCTGGTGTACCAAAGTCATCTGAATAGATATTGCTGGTCAGATTGGCTTGACAGCTTAGAATAGGAACCCAGAGCTCTCATTTTCTGCTGTCTGAATAATACCTCTAATAAGTACAAAAGGAACCGGACATTTTTTCATTCTCTAGTAGATATTTCTTAGCAAATAATAGGTGCATCCACATTTAGTTTAGACTTCACTTCTGAAGTAATTCTCAAAATTTTCCTCTTTAATTGTGGTCTGGTTTACTTGCTGATATGTTCAGGGACTATAACAGCTAGGCTGTTCTGAATGAAACTAAACTGAAAGGTGTGCTCCAAAAGCACATCTACTGTACACCAGCTCAAATGAGCACTAATTCTCGATGACTAGAGGAGAGCAACACTCAAGTTAAAAATTAAAAAAAAAAAGACAAATAACAAATTGACGTTTACAGTGGTGACATCTGGTCCTCAGTACTAGCAGTCTCCCACTACAAATACAGATGTTGTGACTCTATTCCATCTACCCAGTCATTGGGGCAATACTACCAAGAATTCTGACAAGCGATACCAGAGGAACTACTCTTTGTCAGGTTGAACATCAGAGTACTCACAGTTTGATACAGTATGACTGTTTGCCCTGAGAAGAAATAGAGCTGCATCTTATCATGCTTACAGCATTCTTTCAGCTGCTCTATAGGAAGGTAGAAAAGTATCACTGAGTAATGTACAGGTTATCTGTACAAACATCAGACTTTTATGTTCACGAGCTACATTACAAAGAGAATTTTGGTTCATAACATCAGACAGTAGCAATTCTCTCTTGTTGACCTAATTTTTCCAATACCATATATCATATTTGTTTGGCTTATTTCACTTATCAAACTTCTTTTGTGATAGAAAAGAACAAACTCCTCAAAGAAAAGTTTGATTTTGCTTATCAAAAACCAGCTTACAATTTTAGTGAGTTTTCTCTCTCTTAAAAAATAATTAAGTATCGTTCATGGTACTGAATCTATTAACTTTTTATGGATGGATGCAAATGACAAATGGTGATATTACTGAAGATTTGTGAGTCATAGTAAAATTTGTCATCAACTCAGACAAATTAGTTCAAGTATTTACAAGTTTGTTATGTGAAGCCATTTTTGTTACATGCATGAGTGTAGATATCTTACTGTGACTGGAGGGATGAACTGCATAGAGAAAATTGACCAGCAGGTTGGAATTTTAAGAAACTTTGCTCTTATAGTCAGGTGACAGAACAGAAAATCCATATATTGACCAAAAAGGAGATGTTTGAATGGAAGATGTGGATTCAGATAAAGAAAGTACGGGGAACAGGGTCATTTAACGTACTTACTCCCTGGAAAGCTCACTGTGGGGATTTACATTGATTCAACAGACATCTGTGCATTTTGTGCTACCTGTGTGTGGGGGGGTTGTGCATTTTGAATAAGGACTTAAGAAATTTACTATCTCCAAGTGGGTTGCTTTTGATTTTTTGGGGGGACAATTCAAAATTTTTGGGTTTCTGTCACTGGATGATGTCAAAGAAACCTCACTCAGCACAACTTTGTGATGTGTAGAATGGAGAACATACCTGTCATTTCATGATTAAATATTAGGAAAAAAGCTGTACTTGATGAAGTTTTAAACCAGTGTGAGCCAAATTGTTAGGATGATAAAAATCATGAGAATTTGAGAATGAAAGAGTAGCAATTCAATTTACTGAGAAATGTATTTTGATTTTTTCATTCCCCAAGCCTCTAAACAATATAATCTGGCATGAAGAAAACTGACAGTTATTGTATGTGATTTCTGTTTTACATACAGCCTTAATCTATTTACATGAAGACAAACTAGGGCTAGAGGAGTCTGACAGATAATTTAGTTCATTCATTTGTATGTAAAAAGAAACACTGTGGTGTTAGTTTAGCGCTAGCTAACACAGTTTCCCAAAGTGAGAACTCTACCCTTGTGGAGAAGGTGAGGGATTATCTGAGGGCAAGTATTCCAGGAAGCTTTACAGTAATTTTCCAGAGTCTCTGGGTTTTTAAATTTTGCTTAATTTTTAAAAGATAGTTTCCAGCTGTTAAAGACTCAAAGAGTATTTTCAGAGTCTGTTTCTGAATTTGCAGAAAGCCTAAGGAATCACTTTGATGTATCAAGCTGAGACATTCTTTCCAGGGATTGCTAAATTCATATGCCAGTATTTTAAGTATCAATCTAGTGATTATTTTACTGTGATCAGAGTATGTGACAAAGGACAGAAAGTATCTTTTGAAGAATATCAACCTTAAATTGGGTGGTGAAAATTATGTCTGAAGCTATGCAGTGGGGTGCCTGCAATAGTATGGTAGGTTAGTATCTGTTTTTTTGTTTTGCTTTGCTTGTTTTTCTTTATCTCTGAAATGGGTGTTTGGTTTGAAAAAGGTAGATTGAGAGCATGGCTGTAATGTAAAATTCTCTCACAGAGGCAAAAATATAAGGTACTTGTGACTTTAGCAATGAAAGGCATAAGGAGGCAGTAGCTGTGAACTGTAGCTGGACATACTCCAACTGCAGTGTACACATGCATTTCTAAGAATGAGGGTAGCTCAAACCACCAAGAGATTCTCAATCTGTTCATTTTTCAGTTCGGCCTCTAACACCTTTCTAGAAGCTCATCTTTAGTTCATAACAAGCTTCGGGGCCAGGTAAAAAAAAAAACAACAAAATAAACCCTCAATACATTTCAATACGCAGCCATCCAGATTAGATGATCTAATGATGTCTTTTTCCTCAAACACTTTAAAACTCCAAACCTATGAAAAAGGATTTGAGAAATTGATGTTTGATGAGGTGCTTCACCTAACACCACAACCAGACTACTCTTAGCTTTCTCCTGCTTCCTGGCTGCCTTTTTGTTGTTTGTTTTCTTCTCTCAGCATGTGTGGACTACACTTAGATTACTTACCCTTAGAGAGGGAGGCTGAAGCATCCAGCATGTGGGGATGCTGTGATGGAGCTGTAGCCCTTGCTTCACTCCACAAAGTAAAAGAAATCAGTGGAAAATCAGATCTTGCCAAGGGTATTCAGGAGATGGCAGTGTTGTTCTCACCATTCATCCCTGCTGCTTGAGATTTCATCTCAGTCAGTCCTGTGTCAGCGGAAGTTTTCCAAGCTGTTCAGGCCTCTTTTCTTTCTCCTCTCCAATCTTTCAGCTTCTCTTTTGCTATTTTAAATTCTAATTATGCTACAGAACCATAACCATTAAAAAGAATGGGTAAAATGCATGGATAGCAACCTCAGGGTAAGAGATATGTTAAAGGCTCTCCAAAGCTCCTGAACTGAGTAGCAGTTTCCCTAACAGCTCCAGAAAGAAATAAGGCTGTTTTCCTCTAGCTGGAAATACCCAGCAGTGCCCAGTACTGCACTGGTGTTCAGCACCAGGCATTTGAGTGAGCAGAATTTTGTTAATATCATTCTGATGATATTTGGCATCAACTACTCACAGCAGCAAGAAGTGGGAACATCTTATTGACTCACTCATCTTAGCGTGCAGCACTGTGAATTGATACCTGGCAGTACTACCCTAGAAGCAAACACTCAGGCAATTTTTCACCAGGTGTAGTGGAAATCAGGTCCCAGTTCCTCCAGTATCTAGCTGAGAGTCAGAGGAGTTCCTGATGTGGCGGCTAAAACTTGGGCGGGACTGGCAAAAACCTGGTTGGTATAACTACTTGGAAGGATACCCCAAATAGTCCACATCACATCATTTGGGACAGCATGAACAGTTTCTTAAATTGAAAAGGTGTAAAAGCCTCAGCTAAACTCTAAGCACTGTTTAAATGTAAATAAATATGTCATCTAGGAGAAAGTGTGAGCTTCATAGGGATGGATAATTCATCGATATTTAATTCATATATGCAGAATCTTAATTTATATGTTGTTCCACTACACCACTTGGCAGCTATCATCAAGAACAGCTGAGCTATACAGCTGTGACTGGCATCTGTGCTGACAGGAGTCTTGTATCTGCATGTCAAGTACTGGCAGAGGGCAGTCTTTTTTTTTAACCTTATTTAAGGCAGAAGTCTGGTGTAAAATATCACAGTGCAGTCAGAACCAAACCACTATGATGATTTAAATGTCCAGAGTGTCTTCAAAAAGAATAATGTTTCCTGATATTGAGAACTAGATGGATGCATACAATCCATTTTTAGAAATAAGAATAGCAGTTTTATGTGTGTCTGAATTTTTTCAACCTTCTACCTAACCGAAATTTCTGAATTATCAGAAAAATGAGTGTTTTTCTTCTTTACATTGTATTTTTCTGGACATGTCAGCTTTATCTACACAACAGGAGCCATTAGGTGCGTGCAGAAATGATGGGGAAACTCTTCCTTAGGCAAAGACTTGGCCAGTGCCAAGCACTTGCTGTAAAGAAGAGAGTTTTGCCTTTTTTATTCTGAGGGCCTTCACAGGATATTGACAACGCTCAGCCCCTTTTAGCACTAACCTATGGATGCACATCTTGCTCACAGAGTCTTTTAAAAAATCATCTTTAATTTTTGGGATTCTTCCTTTGCCATCATCCCAACATCATCAAATATTCCACTGATTCAGTAAATAGCAGGTCACATCAAAAACGATGTAGTCCAGAGGGCATCAAGAGAAATGACTGTTTCACACAGCATGCAACCAAATCACACAACTACCCAAATCAATCCTTGATTAAAAGGGGAGGTAGATTTATTTTAACAGAAATTTCTGATTTCTTCAGGAGTGTTGTGTGAGGTTTGTACTGACTTCAGCACAGCATCACAATGAGAGTATTGTCAAGGCAGAGGTCAAATCCAAAGCCTGATTAGGTCAAAGGAGCTTGTCAGTTGTCTTTGGGTTGGGCATCTAATCTATCCTAATGTGTAGATGTGCCCATTGTGACATGCCAACACCATTACTCTTTATCTCCTGTGCTGTCCTTGCTTTTAAACCCTGGAAATGTGAAAACTGGGTATTAGATGGAGGTGACATCTGCCACCTCCACCCTACCTGCATGAACATTACCCTGACAGACACATTGGATACGCAATGCAAAGAAAGGCAGAAAAGACAGAAGATATTTAATTAAAACCTTCTAGTTCATTTTTAGTAACAGCATTAAAAGGAATATGAGTTTTCACTCTTTCTCCTTTCTACAGTCATTTTGTGATGAGCTTAGTGTCCAAGCTCTTTCTAGAGAGAACTAAAGCTGAAAGGTCCTGCTACACTGACCAAGTAAGCGCAGAAAATAGAGAACACTGGACCACAGTTGGGTTACAAAACATAATGTACATAAACATGAAACACATCCAAGCCAACTTTATTGATGGTTGGTTGAGACCATGAGACAATACACCACCATTCAGTGGTTTGCTACATTTTGAGAAAATTATCATACATATGTCTAATATGCAAATATATATTAATCTGCTTTTCACATCTGTGTCACTAGAGTACTTAAGTGGAAAAGAAGCAATGAATAATTCATCCGTTATGCGTCTGCAAGGACAAGTACATTGGCAAATGTAAACAAAATCAAGAGACATGTAAATATGATTCCTCAAGTTTCTCAAGTTTATGATTTCTCAAATTTAGGACAAAGACCAAATATCTGTACAAGAACTAACAGTCAGAATGATAATACTTCACAGAAATCTGAAAGTATTAAATAAAATATAGATTTATCTGATGAACTGACAGGCAGAAAGGACTTTGGGATCTCCCCGGTTCTTTCAGGGCATGCTTCAGCTCCATTCTGCACCTTTCCACCCCTATCTTTGTGTGCATGCTGTGGCTGGGTACACCCTGGCATCAGGTAACTTCTACCCCTTAGAAAACAGAAGAAGGCCAATAAGAGTACAAATTATCCAGTGAGAGGATCCCCTTGAAACATGAGCCGTGAGACACTGTCAGACATGAGAACCTGAGACAAATAGACCTTCATGTATGTACTGTGAGGCTATTCCTGTTTCTCTAGGCATCTCATTAGAACTGGTACTTTTTAAGTCCTGTTGCAAAAGCTGGCTAGTTTGAAGACTGGGTTATACCATCTTACTCCTTACTGAATTGAGATGTTATGTGAGCATAGTCAGTGGAAATCAGCCTTGGCTCTCCCCTCTGTCCAATTCACAAATTCCCTGGATATTGCCAATGTGACTCAGTATGAAAGCCCTCATCTCCATAGCGAGAAAGCGTGGAATTAATTTGGGATGAAGAACATCATAAATGAAAACAACTCCATTCCCTTTCCAGCACAAGACCCAATAACCAGTATGGTGTTGGTTTTAAGGCTATCTATCATATGGACACTGGATGATGTTTGAGTAAGAGTAAATACAAATTATAATGGTTCTGAACATCTCTGAACATACACTGCTATCCAGTGTATCCCACTTCAATAAAATAAGACACTTAAATCACTGACTTATTCTGGTATTTTAAACAAGTTTTATCAAAAAGAAAAATATGCATAGCTAAATGTGATTGCTTCAGTCAAGCTTAGTCAAAGACAGACATAGGTCAAAGTTCCCAAATCCTGGATTACACAAAGTAACTGGTTTGGGCTTGAACAAACTGTGAGTCTGTTTTTAGGAGCTGCTGACAATGAAAGAGGAGCCAGAAATATATGAAGGACTTCCTTAAGTAGTCTCTGGCTCAGAAATCTAGATTTCAAAACCTTAAGTAAGTTACACAAAAAAAATTGCCTGCAGAAAGCAAATTATTGAAATAAAGGGGTCAATTGCTATTTTCATCAGGTACCTCAAGCCATCAGCACTGACTGATGAGCAATTACTCCCTGACATCGCAGTATAATAAAATCAGGCTGGTATCAGTAAAAGTCAAGCCCCTCCCACAGACAGATTAATTTCTTTTTCAATATGCCTTTATGAAGGTGAAATCCATGATATTGGCAAAAACAACTCCCCTCCATGAGGCTGATAGCCAAGTTGAATGGAAATCAAAACTGGAAACTTTCACTAAGTTGGTTCAGGAGAAGCCAAACTGAAGCACATTTTACAGATAATGATTTCTTCTAGCTATAAAGAGCAGCATGTGAACTGTGAGAGCCAGATTTTGATATCCATCATACTCATGTAAATCTAAAACACATTTTTTGCCTTGATTAAAGGAGATCTGTATTTACACCAAGCTATCAGGATGCATCCATCAGTGAGGATGATTGTACCTGAGATTAAGACAAACCATCTACAAAGAAAGGCAACAAACAGAATGAAAAGAAACAATATGAAGAGAGAGGTCACAGCTCCCTATTCTTCCCATAGAAGAATGTCTCCATGGAGACAGACACATTCAGATTGGAAGCAAGACAACTTTTAACAGCAAGAGTAATTAACCGTTGCAACATAATTAAAGGATGTGGCTGATTAATCATCTCCTGGAGGCCTTACATTTAGACCAAATGTCTTTCCATAAGATATAAACTGGTTTAGTCACAAGATCATGAGCTTGATAACACTCACATTAAAGGAAAGAATAATTTCTTCTACTGCTTAATTCACTTGTTAAAATCTTGTGACCTGTGTTATGCAGAAGGTCTGTGTGTCTGAGCAGATGGGTTTCTTCTGGCATTTAAATTGATGGAGCAATGTGAAAAACTCACAACACAAGTCTATCTTAGGGTGAGTAGGTAAAGAATCCACACGACTTCATCAATACAGAGAAATGTTCATGGATGGGAAGAAATTTGGCCTTATGCTTCCCTTCAGACAGGTAATAAGTAACCTAGTAAAGAGGAAACTGCCCTCACTTTTGTAAAACTCTGCAGTAAGTGCAGATGAGGGACAGGAAAAATAGAACACACATCATTATTTCCTCCGCACTTCCTTTTATTTATATATATTTATCCTCTTTCGCATATTTGCATTTGGATACAATAAATAGTCCCATGCAGTTTCTTTAGGTTTGAAACAGACCCTAATCATTTCACATAATAGATATGTGAATATTTATTTAATAATATAAATGTGAATATGTGGGACCCATGAAAAAGATGTGCTCCACTTCTTACTCATAAAAGTCAATTAGTTTACAGCTACTGGATTATTTAAATCTACTCATCATAGATAAATCCAAACACATGACTGTTCACTTTCCTGTGTACACCAGTTATTCAAGGTAGAATCCACTTAAGATCTTTTTACGCGGTGAAATATTGCTTGCTGTCTGACTGCATTTGTCAAGGGGAAAAAACATCACCAGAACTGAATCATTGCAGCATTAACATGGTTTTAGTACAGATCCTGGTACACTGATAATGTCTTTCATCTAACAAGATGGACCTCAAGTGACCACACACTCATTCCACATAGCTAGAAGGATTACACAAAAATGTGAATTCATACACACTCATGATGTACAGATTTCCAAATGGACATGCAGTAGTCATGATATGAAAACTTTTTTGTGCTGCTGCAATGTCCATAGAAACTCTAGTTTGTTTTCCTGAGAAGATCTGAATGGAACAATCCCACTCTGCTCCAGTTCAATCACAATGTCTGTAAACACACAATATAAGCTAAATTCTCATAATACAAATTTATTTAAAATTAACATTTAAAAGTAAAGGGTTTTTTTACTTCAATTTTTATTTCCAGTGTTATGGAAGACAATAAAAGGTTAATTTAAAAATAACACTTTAAAAGCAACATATTGGCATCACATACCAACCCACAGCCAATATGCTTACCTCTCATCTTGAAAATCTTTTTAGCTTTCTAAAACTATTGTTTGATACCTAGGAGAGATACCATAGGCCTACAAATCTCAGCACTGTTTATATTCACATGCTCAGATCTAAAGGAACATGTTCTCTTTCTTGACAAGAAATAGGGAACATAGATTTCATTTTCCTCCACCTACCTACCTCAAGATGCCCAGAGTAAATTGTGAGTAGAGCTTTCTGGGTCTGCTGCAGAAAGTTCACACTTTAACCAAATTAATTCAGACACAGTTCAGTGGGAAAGATACAAGACTTGCAGCCCTAACCCTCTTTGGCCCAGGTCAGTCAGAGATGGTCATGCCAATCCTACAGGGCCATGAGTGAGATCAAGACTCCACCTGTTTCCGGTTTCTATTAATTGTAGTTACATCCTATTCATTAAACAAAGGCTGACATGGACTGAGTTCAGGATTCAGAAGACCTGCTCCACCAGCAAAATTTAGAAATATCCTTTGACCACTATGTCCCTCCATTCTGCAAAACGAGGATCACAGTCTGTCTCATAAGTCTTTTGAGAGACTATTATGATCTCTAAAACACATTATTTGGAGAAGAATAAGATTAAGATAAGTCAAAATTCAATGCCGTCAATCTCCTTCCTTTTCCTATACACAACAGTTAAACCAGAGAATGAATGAAGTTGGAAGAAGCGTCTGGCGGTCACCTGGTCCAACTCCTTGTTACAAGGAGGGGCAACTTAAATCAGGTTGCCCAGGGCCTTTTCCAGTCAAGTTTTGAATAACTCCAAGGTGAACGTTTTGTTGCGAGGTTTACCAACCTCTTGTTAAAATACCCAAAAAGAGTAGTTCCCCTTGCTAACGCTTGTGATCCCATCTGGATAAGAGAACAAACAAACAAAAAGGGATTGAGTTATTCAGCTATACAGTTACCTCAGCCCAAAATTAGCCCTCTAGACTTCTGAAGTAAAAGGAAGAGCCCACCCAGAGCCTCCAAAATCAACCTTATGCTTTGACCTTTACTCCAACTAGACAGCATAAAAGCTTTTAAAGGACCTGCCCTGCATAAGGATGAAGTTGCCTGATTTGGCTGGATAGAAGTCTTTCATTCCACTTGAGAGTCATACATAAAACCTTCTCCTGGGGTTTCTCACTTCATCAGGGTCAGTCCTTTCTCACATGTGATTCAGGCCTGATAATCCTCATGTGAGAAGTGACCTTCCTTCTGTGCTTGAGCTGGAGCAGAAACTGAAGTTCTCTTAGCAGTGTAAGCAGTGATGATATGGATTTCCTTCAGTCTCTCCAGTCAGAGATTTTAGTTTTGCATAATTTGCATAATTCATTCAAACATTCAGTGATTCCAGGGAAGAGCAAGAATACAGCTTTGGGGAAAGCATTCACCTTGGGCCTTCCTTCCTTCCTTCCTCCCTTCCTTCCCCAGTTTTGAATCTATTCCTATACTGAAAAAACTTTATTGATCAATTGACTTTTCCTCCAAATTGTAATTAGCACACTAGGCAGCCCAAAATCCATTAAATGATTCCCTTAGAATTTTTAGATTCCTCCTATGTACAAAACTACATTCCATGTAATCATGTTTTCTTTTGTTATTGCACACTGGAATTTAGAAAGAGAAGGGGAAAGGAGAATGAAGAGCAAGCCACTGGAATTACTTCCGCTTAAGAGGAATTACCTCTTTATTGAATAGTAGGCAGTTTTTCTGGCCTCTTTATCTAATGTGAAGATGGCATAGCCACTGGTTTATTTGAATGATGGTACAGATTTTAATATCAGGCTCTACACCCTCTGTTTCTTTCACAAGGGTTTTATCCAGTTTATAAATTTCTACTCCTCTCCCATTTGCACCCATGGAGCTCAGCTCATTTCATTTGTCATTAATGCCAGTGGTTTTTTGGGAAGTAAAAATAAGCTAATCTGAAAATTCATTGTTTTACTGTCTTCATCAAGAATAAATGTGCCAATGCTTTTATATGCATTTTCTTCTCCTTGTTGTTTCTTTCAAATATTCTGGGTGTATGCTTTCAGATGCACCCCAGTACAGTTGTTTCTTTCAAAATACATATACACATACAGCTGAAGATCAGGCGTGCACTGTAACTCAAAATCAGCTGCAGATAAAAAGATTGTAAAGCTATTCTAGACCACATTCACCTGAGAGCTGGAAATCCTACTAAAACTCAGCCTGCACTTATTAAATATTTTCCTCTCAGATATTGTTACCATTCAACATGATAAATTTAAAACACTAATGAAGGCTTCATTTTGCTCCACTAAATAAAAACAAAAAATTTGGGCTCCTGTTTCACAGCAGGCTCTTTAGATTCTACTAATAACATTTTTCCACTGCCATCCCCACTTTGATACTCTTCCCCAGATGTCAAACTACCAGACTGCAGCAATCAGACAATGATTTACAGAATCCTGTACAGCAGGACAAGCAATCTTCTGTTTTTTCTGAAAATAGCACTCCAATATTTCATTGGACTTTTTCATATTTTTATCATAGTGGCTTCTCTTTTCTCCTGCGCCCTCTCTTTCTAAGTACTAGACTCTTGGAGAACAACAGAAATGAACACTAATCAGTAAGGAAAAAGGAGTATTTATGTTAGGCAAGACAGAAGCTTCGTGAGGCTAGGCTTCACACTTAGTCAATAGAGACCATTACACACCTCAGAACTTCTCTGGAAGACACTCGAAAATTTTAACTTCCTCTGGCAGGTGTCAGAATTTCTTACGGATACATAGAGAGGGCTGAAGATGACTATAGTTCTGATTGGACTTTTAGGTTAAATATCTAAGGACAGGGAAGATTTTAAGTGCTCAGTACAATTTATTTGATCCTACTCTCCAAAACCATCTAATTCTTCTTGTGTAATTGCTCTTTTTCTCATTTCTACTGGTCAATGTTTTTCCATCATTAGAAAATCCCAGGAATTAAACTAATCATACTTACATCACTAACAAAAGCATTACATGAAACTAGCCCCAGTGCTGACCATTGAAGATTTCTGAGAAGAATCTCATACAATGTCATACTTTTTTTTTCCATGCCACCCACTTTCCTGGCCACTTCAGTTTCATGGTAGTTTCCAGCTGCTACGAAACTCAAATCCTAACTATATTGTCTGTAGCACTATATCAGCACTTCACAAGCCTGAACAGAGGACATCTAAACCACATTCTCTCCTGTATGGGGAAAACAAATAAAATAATAATCCCTTGAAAAACAGGTGACACATATCTGGGATCTTACATTTACTTCCATATCCTTCTCTTCAAAGTTTACTTGAAAGCAAAGACTAAAGAGACATGATCGGTGGATAATGAAATCATTTCGCCCACACAAATAAACATTAAAGCATATCTATTGTGTTATTCTCCAGGATTATGCTGCCACCCCTGAAACAATGTTTTTTTTAAAAAAAACACCCAAAAGATGGTCTAAAAGTCCCTCTAGTAAAGACTTTGTTGCCAAATTTATGATTTTTTAAATAGCAAGTCTTAATCTTTTGGGACCAAAATTATCCAACGCTCCCTTTAATTTTAAGTGAAGAGTTTTTCTTTCTCTTCAGTTGTTGCCATTTCCACTTCCATCTTCTCCTTCCTGCCAATCAACTTGCCTTTGCCTTCATAGTCTACAGTCTTCAACTTTATTAAGACTGTTATTCAGCACAGATAATTTTAAATACTTATCTAAAGTACCTGAGTTAGGAAGACAGTAATCCAAGGTCACTACTGAAGAGGTTAAATAAAATAGAGGGGTGAATCACTCCTCAGAATTGACTTGCCATTGAGTGGATAGGGTCTTTGGGACAATTTAGTTAGCAGCGTGAAGAAAAATGAAATAGAACCATCTTTTCTACCACTTCTATGCCAAGAAATGTTTGTTTTGGCTTAGGACCAAGATTGAATTACTTTCAATGTTGACTCAATCTGCTATTTTTCTTCTTCATAGCTTTGCAGGCAACAATGGTAGACTTTAGTGATCTGATTTTATTTTGTGAGATTAATTTTTCTTAACTTTTACAATTTTTACTTTATTATTATCTAAATAAATATCTATCTATACATAGACATATATCTAAATACATTATCTAGATAAAGTTTCAGAGGGATTTTAGAGCTCTTTCCTCCATTCCCCATGGGAAAATCTGTTCCCAGTAGATCCCATTCAAATAGATATCATTAACAGGGATGAAAACTTTGGATAAGAAAGTCACGGAACTAGACAATCATGATCACCATCTTTGCTTTAGTACCTCTTCTGCTTTGTATTCAACTGTTTGATCATGACTAGTTTAATTTATACAGTCCATTATCTTTCCTAATTTCTCAAACACCTTTTCCGTTGAAATTAGCCCTCTTTCAATAAAAGATGATGTTTATACAAAATACATTCATTTAATTAAAAATGACTAAGCTCACAACATTTTTCAGTTTCTCATTATTTGCTCTGATAAAACAAAGCACATTTAATAATAATACATTTTCAACTATTAAATATCTCAACAAGTTGTAGAGAGCTGAAAAGAAATTATCACTGAAAGACAAAGAAGAGTATGCAAAAGTTCAAGTGGAGTAAAAACCTGTGTTTGTGCTTGTACTCATAACTGCTTTGTTTAATATATGCCTGTGGGTTAAGAAAGGTATTTATCAGGAAACAAAGGTAACATTTATATTAGCATATTCATCACTAGAGAACATTCACTAGTGCTCAAACATGATTCTCTATGGCATTAAATTGCCATAATACTCCCTGGAACTATTTTTGCCTGAACTGTCCCAAATAATTCCCAGGCACAGTTGGAGACAGTATGAATCATGAAGTATTCAAAATACCCAGATCTGGTATGATCAGAGTGTACCAGCTTTTCAAGAACAAGCAAATTAAGATTTTTCAGGTATAGCAACTGAAAAATCAGAATTACGTGATATTTACTACTGTAAAGCTCATAAGAAGAAAGCTGCCTCTTTATGTTTACACAAAGGCTTCTGCACAATGGGAGAATGGACAAGGGCGAGAACAAGGACAAGTAATATAAATTAGTCTGCATCCACTGCTTAGCTCCAGTCTTTGTTATAGCAGATTTGTCTTGCATAGAGGTCATTGCAATAGTCCATAACTGAAGCAGGAGATAAGTTAACAGTTAGAAAGTGCAGTACCTAAGCTAAGTCATTGGTCTTTTTTATTTTATGTGCACATGCTCAGGGAGAATCCATTTCCTGTTCCAAACACTTCAAGTTAATCTATTTCAAAAAGCCTACAATTACTCCCAGAAATATGAGAAACATAAGGTCTTGACACCAAAACTGGAATAATGTCCAAAGTTCACATGGGTGCTTATAATTTTCAGACACAATTTTGAGCTACCAGGTTGCTACAAGTACCATTGTGTCAGGGGCTGTGAGGAGAAAGCATACGAAATGTGGAATAGCGAACAACAGACTCATGAGGAGGTCTACAATATACCAGGGGAACAGACATATACCACCTTCAAATGAACACTTAGACTGCCACTGCCTGGACCTCATGGTTAAACTTATGTTTAGAGAGAGTTGTATTTTTACCCCTTTTATGTACCCCATTTTCATAAGTTTTTTGAAAATTCCACATGGTTCTGCATCCCATGTTCATCCCCTTGTCTCTGATTGGCTCTCTGTTGCTGCACTGCGTCATTCCCTTATTTGGTTATATGGTTAGCCACACCCACCTATGGTTAAGGCCTTCCCCTTTTGTCCTTACATGTCCCTAGTTTGAATGCTTCTCCCTTGCCTCACCTTTCTTTCTAGCACCTTCCTTCAATTCTCTATATAACCGGTGCTGCCCTTAATTAAAAGATTCACTTTTCATCTCTTAAACTCTGTGGTCGAACTCTCTTTCCTAGTCAGGTTGCGTCACCATTGTTCATATAAACTGCACAAATTATACAGAACCAGCATTTTGGTAACCATCAGTATTCCCCAACAACAAGTTTATTCCAAGGTACTTGTTTTACAGAATTTACAATAATATAGCTGTTTCTTCTTCAGTCAAGACCAAAGCATCAAAAGGTTTTGCTCAGAGAATGGTGTTTCATGGCAGAAAATGAATGACCTGATTGCCACACACAATTAGAGTCCTTGATGAAACATGTAATTAAGGCAAACAGGCATTTCCTTCATCAGTGGGAACTGTTCTTGTTCTAACAGATAATATTAAAAATTTGTCAAACATACATTCAGAAATCTATTATCTATCAGCAAAAGTCACTTTTTGATTTGTTACTTCTTAGGTAGTTGAGTTGTTCAGAGAAAAGATAGTAAAAGAGTCCAGAGCACTTGCTGAACCAGAACCCTGCAGAGCATGTGATGGATTGAAACTGCCATCTCTTTTACTGCAATTCCATTGCACTCTCTGAACTACAGAAATAAAGCAGTTGATAAAATAAAACGACTCCAGCTTTAACGGTAAAGTCATGATTGCAAGTGCTACTATTTGGGAATGGCAATTCTTTCCACAAATTACTTATGACATGTACGAGCGCCAGCTAAGGTGATGGTACCTTGATGCTAGATGCTATTCGAATGCATAACAAGAGAGAGGAAAAGCTTCCAGTGCAAATAAATAGGCAACAGAACCACGGTGATATGCAAAGAAAGAGTGGTATGAAGAAAAAACACAAAACAGTTCTTGGCCTGTGAGAGAAATCCTCATGGTCCTGTTAACAAATTGGCAATACAATTTCTCACTAATGGTTCTGTGAATAAGTACATGACAGGACACCACACAAGCACAGCGTTGAGTCAAGCCAATGTAGCTCAGACCAAAAAAGAGCCTGAGCACCCAAGAGGTGCTTTTTGCGCAACTGTTTTATTCACAGATAGGTCAGGTAACTGCCTGATACTGAATTCCTGAATAACTCAGGAGATTGCTCAACTGCAGGACTGGGTGTTTTGGTACTACTGACTTTCTGTAAGAAAGGTTAGGTACCTAACCGATGTGTAGTTCATAAGTAGTTGGTAAACACTTATTATTTGCAAACTGTTAATAATAACCTTAAGAAATATGTGATTAGAAAGAGGGCAGTAAATATGTTTTGCACTACAAAATCCTTCCCATCAGAAAGCATCACTTGGTAACTTTTGGAGACTTTTCAGTAGCAAAGATTATACTGAGTCTAAAACTTCACTATGGACCTTAGAATAATACATTTTATAGATAACACATTTCAAGTAAAGTCCATAAATAGACCATCTTCACAATCTGACCAACTCCCTGTGCCTCTGAGATATGTAATTACTTGGTATGTTGCCCCAAATACTTTATAGATTATATTTAGACCCAAAGCAATCAGTTTAATTATTTATTCAGTAAATTTTGCATGCATGGCAAAATGCTGATCCTTGAAGTCAGAACATCTCACATACTCATGCAGATTAACAAAATTGTTTCACTGCAAATGTCACCATTGCTATTTTTAGAGAACAGCTAAAATCTTTAAAATATTTATTTATTTTCTACAGCAAAAAAAAATA
Source organism: Neopelma chrysocephalum (assembly GCF_003984885.1). Classification (NCBI taxonomy): domain Eukaryota; kingdom Metazoa; phylum Chordata; class Aves; order Passeriformes; family Pipridae; genus Neopelma; species Neopelma chrysocephalum. The sequence goes on along the minus strand of NW_020897702.1, from coordinate 17,022,717 downwards.
AAGGAAAAAGCTATAAAAATATTTTTCACAGTAATGCAGAAAATAAAAACATACACAAAACCTCTCAAATGTTTTCATAGTTATGATTTTTTTACAAACTCCTCTACAAAATAGTTACTAATTACGAATAATTATGAATTTCTTGTTTATGTAATGAAGTTAGTATCACCTCTACTGTGATCCTAACAAAATGACACCTTTATCTTGCCAGAGAGGAACAATCAGCTTATGAGAAGGTATTAACATGATTGATTTGAAGAGTCATTTTATAAAGCAAAATTCAGTCATTTCTACTTGACATATTTAGGACAAATCAACTGCTTATAAATGCAAACATAGTTTTGAGTTATTGCTGTATTCCATAGTTCACTTTTGCCTGAAATTTAACCAGGTCTTCAGAAATATTTAGTCCCTTGAGAGCATCTGGCTGCATTTTCACTTCTGATCTGAAGAACAACTTCAGGCTTGTGTTCCCCATTGAATTTACATAAACAAGAGTTGAAGGACCCAACGTGGCACTTTCCATATAATAATAGGCCATGACCATGAACCATGAAAGATAACCTAGTACAAGGGAGAACAGAGGACTGAGAAACAAGATAGACATCGTGGTTGACCTCCAGTACAGAATGGCAGCTTTCAGGCCTTTGGTTTCCTCGTAATAAAGTTATTTTAAATTTGTGAAGCATTTCAGGGCTTGTAGATGACATTTTCTGAATAAGATCTAGGGTGTATTAAATACTCAGATCTAGTAATTTTATCAGTGAAGCGTTTCTTCTCAAGCACCTTTGCTATTTCTGAAATTTGTTTCTCTTAATCCTGTACTCTCATGTTTCTCCTTCACCTAGACCTTTGATATTCTGCTTCCTCTTGCTAAAAGTCCCCTTAGCATTCATGTCCAATCTGCACAGAGTTTACTCCTCCTCTTACACAGCCCACCTGATAAAATAATCTGTGATGAAATGGCTGAAAATGCAAGTGGCATTATGTTGAGCTCATGTCTTTGTGTTGGCATCACAGTGGGACAAACAGGGCAGGGAGAGCACTGGAAAATCCAGGCCACTTTGTTCCAGGTTGTCTGTAGACAGAGGATGTCAATGCTCTGCTGATTAAAGTACTCTGGCTACCTTTGGCCAGTTTACTTCATGGACATGAATGTAAAATGCTGAAATGTTAATTTCTGGGAAGATTTTGACAATTCTTTTCATTTTTTGTTACATGCACACCTTCTTCTCCAACCCTTCAATCTTGTGAGTAAAAACTCACCTTTTATTTCAGTCAGATATTAAAACACAGGCTCTATACATCTCAGTGAAGCCATGAATATTGCACATGTCAAATGAACTCCCTGATTTGTGTAGGTAAAGATACTGTAAGGTTCTATAGGGCCCATGCTCATACAGCAAACAGATCCTTTAGGACTTGCACCTGTACTTTAGCTGGCAGTATAATTAGGTCCCATATGGTTAATGAAATGTAACGTGTCAGTATTTTGTAGGCTAAGATTTGTCACATGGAGGTGTTGGATGTAACACCCACTCTACCAACTGTTCAAGAGGAGAAAAACACTAAATCAGACAAAAACTTGTGTGTAAAAGAGAAATAGAAACTAGCCTTACAGCTTTGCGTTTCCTGTGTTTCTATCCTTTTCTATCTGTCTGCCTTCCAAGGGAAAGTATATCAATCAAGATACTTTTTCTCAGCAATGTTTCAGAGTACCTTCTCTAAGGGCACAACCCCCTGGGTGTTCAGTAGCATAACTTGTATACAAACTGCACGTCCATAAGCTTCTCTGTGTCCCACATTGCAAGTAGTGTCTGAGTGCTCCTTACTCTCCAAAGTATTGATCCTCGCAACATTTCCATCACACTTTTGAAATGTGGGTGTTTGGAGCAAATGCTTCAAAGACACCCTTGTGTGCCAATGCCCAGACTACAAAATGCCAAACCATTATAAAACCATTCAGCAGGCCTAATGCAGATGGCTGGAGGCATGTTCCCATCAGGATACAGAAGGGACTGCAGGTGTACACAGCATACTTCTGATGCAGCCGTTGTGCTGAGCAACTAGCTGAGTTTCTCAGTTCCAGAATGTTGTGTCCCATGTCATACTTCCCAATGGACTGATCATTTTGAGCACAATACGGTAATGGTACAGCCCGACAGTGTATTTGAACCAGTCTCTCCATCACAAGGCACAATCTCTACAGTTTTATCAGGGCCACATGGGCAGTCCAGAAAAGCACACATCTGGGTCTCTCACTTCCACATAAACCATTGCAAACTCCCTTCTTTAGTAGCCACTGCAATGTCCTGCTCTCCACACCCAGTATTCTCAGGCTAAATTTCCTACTTTTGGTGCGTTAATTTGACTCTCACTCTTGAATGGGGCTAGAAAAAGAGATAGTACTATATTTCTAGCCCACAGAGACACAAGCTAACCAAACAGCAGATTCACAGCACAGACTAGAGGACACAAGGTTTCCCTCTTATGATGTGGTTTAATGTGATGAATGTGCCATTGCATGTGAATGGAGAGACTTCACCAGTAGCCTGACATGGTCATAAGTGACCATGCACCACTGAGATACTTCTCAGCGCTTTACCTCCTGTGTCAGACCTATTTGCACATCAATTGTCCCACAGGGTGGTGCCCAAAGGCACCATCTAGCCTTGCCTGAGCAGCCTGGTGAAACACTCGTATAGAATCTGTCTGCATAAACTGTTGGCTTACATATGAATAATGCTCAGATCTGTAATAAAATCAACTTGGGAGCACTATGTTAGCCTGGATGATTTAGACAGTTCTAGTTAACAGGTGAGAGGCCACAGGGAAAGAGAGAGAAAGGAAGGTCACACAAGTGAAGAAGCATTCAAACAGGGAAGTCTGGTGGAAAAGAGCAATTAGTTAATCTACAGTTCAAGAAACTTTCACTTCCCAATAAAATTCCATAGCAGGATGTTGTTATAACTATAAAGCTTACACTCCTTGGTTGAATCTTAGATAGCTTACCAGAAGATACTACACCCCAAGCCTGTCCCAGTCACCGCATAAGTCTGTCTTCTGTACAAAATCCATAAGTTTGAGATCCCTGAATGCATGCTGTACCAGATGCTTAATTTTGAACTACTGAAGCACTCTGACATATAAGCTTGTGCATAAATGTCTTTAGATTTAGGGAAAAAAAATAGAATCCCTCCATAGAAATTCTGTTTGAGTGAATAAAACCTTCAACCCCACATCCTGTAAGACATAGACTATCTACACATTCTTGTGGTATGTCCATAGGAACGGACATGCCAAAAAAAGGTTGAGCATTGAAATACCCTGTAGAGTGGGCTTTCAAAGCAGAGATGTAAGTCAGAGAAAGAGAGCATCTGATACAACTTCAACATTTTTAAGACCCCTTAAATTGAGCTCTTCCCATACTTTCCCTTTACAGAATGAAATAAGTCAGACAAATTGCCTGTCTTTTTGCATATGCAAGAAAAGGAGCAAGGTAACTTCACATCCCACAGCACTGCTGGAATGAAAAAACCAAAGAAACCATTTTTATATATAACCATAACTGAAGACATAAGAGAAGCTTGTATTGGAAAGATAATATGCACTCTCTCACAATGCCATTTTGGGCACATATCCTAATCTTTTTGAAAGCTTCAGTTTACATGAAAAGGATTTGAGTCCTGCATTTTTCTGTAGTAAAGATGAAAGAAAAAGGAAAAACTACTCACCTATCAAATGCAGCCTGAGGTTCTATTCTAATTGTAAAACCAAATAAGCAGCACATAAATGTTTTTATTAATTTTCCTCCCTGGACTTCTTTGGAAACGTATGATAAAATTCTTCTCCGAGATGCAAAGCCAACATGGAAATGGGAAAGGAGATGAACCTTACTGCTAGTCCTCCATCAATAGAAGGTGTAAGATCCCTTTCCAAACTTCTAGCTTTTGCTCCTTTTTCATGCCAGGATTCAGCACTGCTTCTGGATCACAACCATACTGAGTCAATACTTTGTGCAAGCCAGGGAACACCCCCAAGACCTTGTCTGCATCTTCCCTGACTGCTCACTTCTCTTGCTTAAAAGAACCATCTTCAAAGCTACCTGATGGAGAGAAAGTGGGTGAGAGATGGTGTTGGGTTCTTCAAGTGCAACATATTTTGTCCAAGAACCCTATTCTAATGTATTTGAAAATGAAGTTGGGTATAAAGATTGTGGAAGGTAAAATAGAGGAATAATTTCAGCTTATCTTTCACCTTCAAGGCTTTGCTTGCATATGAAAAAATGTCCCATTTTTCACTAAATGCCAAATCTGCAAATTGAACAATAACCATACTCTAGGATTTAAGATAAAATAAATTTAGACTTCTTGGAAAATATATCTAGTTGGAATTAGATCTTTTAAAAGGAGAATGCCAGCTTTAAAGTCTGAACTTTAGAAGACAGACTTCTCCAGGTGAAAGAACTTTAAAAAGAGTGTGCAATTTTGATGGCCTTTATTTTAGCTAGGACTCAGTCTGCATTGGTTGATAGTCATGGTCACATAAACCAAAAGTTTTAGAAATTTTCAAATCAGTGCATCCTATCTTATTCACAAAGTTATCTATGTGAAATTATTTGGTAATCTTATTTTGACCAGGGTGAGATAAGAGGGAGAAAAAAAGTCAAACCTAATTAGGGGGAAGAAGCAAAGAATTAATGTAACCAGAAAAGAGACAGGGAGAAGTTAAAAAAAACCGCACCAAACTTTGAGGAAGGTGAAATAATAAGCCAGATGGACAGATTCAAGATAAGATGGAAGCAGATAATTGTAAAAGGCAAAAATAAACAGTACAAGATTACAGGTCACCACTCTATTGGTTTGCTAATAAGATAAGAAAGAGCAGCTTGTATGCTGATCTATGGAAAACCATTTCCTGCCTCACTTCAGGTTGGAAAAGTAAATGGAGTACCAATCTCCCTAAAAAATAAGGGTATATGTTCTTAAAAAAAAAGGATTTGACAAATCTGGAAAGATTCATATAAGATCTATAAGAATAACTTGGCATCTGGAAAACCCACTTCACAGAAGTGACAGGAGAACTAGCTCTCTGGTTTAGCCAAAATAAAGATTAGAACAGTGCCTGGGAAAAGAAGATTTTCCCTAGGAAGAACTTATCGTGATAAAGGGCAAAAGTTGGAGCAACACAGTTGATTATCTCATTTGAAGAGTGAGTAATTCACAGTCTGAACAGACTACCTGACAGTGAAATCAACTCTATCTTTACATAAGATCCTTAAGTGCCAATGTTCTGTGTGTATCTTCATAAACAATGTGTTTTAGCCAAAGTAATAACTACTAATAACTAGCTGGCATTTTATTACCTATCTTACCTATCAAAATTAGGATATGGAGAATAGATTTCTGTACATTCAAATCAGGGAAAAGTGAGTATGTTCTGTGATTCCACAACTATAGTTTATATATGTTTGCCTTATGCACTCCAGATTAGCAATCTAGGACAACTGATTCACCTGCTGTAACTATCTTCTTCACAGAAGTAAGGTAATTTCCTAGATTCTCATCATAGTCCCCTCAATAAGACTTTGCAGTACCTCTATTCTTCCTACTAATGCCTGTAACATCACCTAGCAAGTTAGAAGAAATGTATCTCAGGAAGAAAAGCTAAAGGAAAAAAAAAATCTAACTTTAGTTCAAGAAAAATAGGAAGCATTTGACTAGATCACAACAGACTGAGGGACAGTCTGTTGAGAAATTTTCCTCATACTTGCACTGTTCTCAACAGTGAAGTTGCATTTTGACTGTGGAATTCATTCAGTGTGATGGTTTACCATCCCCCCCAGATATTGTCTTTCCAATTCATCTAGTACATATTGCACTTTGAGAAGCAGCCATTCCCCATACATTGTTTGGTTGCCCTTTGACAATGTAATTGTTTTTATATGGAGGCTTTTACATATATCACCTTGACCATGTATTTGCCCAGCCATAAATGTTGTCAAACACTTTCAGAAAGAAAAATCAAATCCCTAAGTTAAAGGAAATCTTAAATATGCTCTTTTCCAGTCAACATATTTAGAAAGATGAGTTAAATTATGTTCATTTAAAAACAAGGCAGTGATTTATGAACAGGATTGTCTCAAAATTTGATTGCCAAGGTAGATGGCAACTGCCCTGTTAATAACCTTCCCAATCAGTTCTTTAATATATACACATACAAAATAATTATATAAACACTATGTATTACAGCATGGTATGCCTCCACATCATAAGCCTGCAATCAGATTTTAGTAAGATGGATGCAATATTATTCTCTCCTCAGTGGCTTTCAAATTAAATTAAGGCAAAGTCTATCATTTTTGACTCACCTCCAAGATCACTGTCTCCTGCATGATTCAAGATTCAGCAAATCAGAACTGCCTTAGGGAAGACTAAAAAGTTTAAAAGATTCAGCATAGGCCCTTTGTGTTTTCTTAGCTTTCAGTGATATCACAAGTTAGCTCTTGTAAGCCCAGGAAATGTCCTTCATGTATGGACCAATATAAATATATATTCTGCTCCTTCACTGTACGTGAAGTTCCCAATTTTGAAGCATCATTGATTTAATTCCTAGACTACTAAGCTGCCTGCAATATGTTTTTGATGCATAAGTGCAGGACATCTTCCTTTTCCTTTTTTATGTAATAAATTAAATTCTATATTCTTGTAAAGTCTTTTCATACCTGAGGTCTTAAACTAGCCCTCTGGAAAGTGGGTTCTCATGCTAGTCCTTCCAGTGTTGTTGGTTAGCCTTTTTTATATCTCTCTCCCGTTATTCCCTGCCTTCAACAGAGCCCTGATCTCCCCTGAATTCTCAATAACAGGATCTATTTCAAGGAATATAAAATAATGTTTTGAGTTTGTTTTGGTTTGTTTTTTTTCATATAGCAAAGTGTACTAACTGCACTTTTGACCTTGAAATCTATGAAAAATTACTTCATAAATTAATAATTTAAATTTCTTGTCACCAAGTAGCATACATGAAAAAAGAAAAACCTATGGTTTCAAGAATAAGAAATACAGATTCAGAAGTACTACAAATGTTTACGAATAATGAATAATGGAACCTGGTTCATTAGTTTCTCCTTGACTATTGGATTAATGAGATGTCAAGGTATCCAAAAATATTTAATTTGTATACAGGATTGGTGGTATGAAACACATGCTAAATAAAATGGGATGTGAAGGAAAACTTCCAACTCCTTTCTGAATAAAATGCCTTTTATCAAAACTGGTAAAGAACACTAATATTTGTGCAAAGCAGGTAAAAGTTCACACCTTGTAGAATGAAATTCCCATTTGATTTATCAAGTTATTTTTTATTGTCTCTTTTAATATAACCATATGCCAAGTAGTTTATTTTTACCAACTTCTAAGTTTTATCACAGCTTTCATCCACTGAAAAATGTTATTTAAGTTTTCAGTTCTGATTTGGGATAAAAATACTTTGGGAACCTTTTTTTAAATTGTATGGAATATCTGTTTTCTGGCCAATTCTATAGCATGTATTTTTTTAATCTCAAAGACAAAATATCAATGAGGGAAAAAATATCAGTCAGGAAAGTCACTACCCATAGCAATCTGATAGCACATATTAGGAAGACTATCTTTCATAAATCTGCTCTGAGCCAGCAAGTACTGTGCAGTGAAACTTCGTTTTTTGAAAGATTTCCAAATCTCATCAACCTAATAGATCCCTCCCTGACTGAAGAGGTGCACCCTGGGGATGAGGACAATAACTGTTCCAGTTCCAAGCTTTAAGCAGCAAAAAAATGGAAGATGAAGCTGGAGGTTGCTGGACTCCCATTGTTTCTTCTCAGTGAAGGCAAGTTTCATGACACTGCAACTTTCATTGAGTTGCTATGGAGTCTAAGTGGCAAAAAAAGTGACATTCTAACATTTAGCCCCTAAACAAAAGAAGCAAGGTGATATTTTGATGATCCAAATGACCTGCTCTTAGCTAAGTTCACCTTACATAATTCCTTTAAAAGTGATTTTTCTTTTAAAGCTTTAGAATAGTACACCTCCTTGCTGAATAGTACACCACCTTCCCTTTACTGTCTCATGGTATTTCCCCAAAGAATCTTCATCCCCATTAAATTCACAAAATGAGGGGTATACAAATAAGAGCACCCCTCTCATTTTGTGTTTTTCTGTCAATCAAGATCCTTCACAGTAGGTATGTCTGGCCTGAGCAGTCTAACAGCAATGTTAAAATGTTTTCTGGGTAGTCGCTCACTGCAGAACAAAGCAAACATTAGCTCAATACTACTTCAGTTTTCTGTCTCAGTATTCCCATGTAAGAGATTGCATTTGCTCACTTTTCACAACTGGGATGCTAGGATAAATATTTGAAATTAGGAAAAAAACTACCTCTGCTGCACATGCCAACATTCAACAAAAAGGAGCAAACAGATGGATAGGATTAGAACTTGGGTTGGGTTTTCATTCCCCGTATTTTCTTTCAGATGAGAGGTATTTTTCATTTTTGTTAGAAGATTAATGTCATTAAAAGCATATCAAATTCTGATCATACTGATCTCAAAATTTATTCTTGAAACAGTTTAAAAGTAATTTCAGAAACCCCCAAAACACAATTATTTTGCTCAATGGTAGAAATTCAACATTGCTGAAATGGAACATTCTCCAGTCTTCGGAGAGGATATCTTTCAATTTTCAAAAATATATTTTTATAAATAACTTTTCTCTGCAACTGATAATGTTTTCTTGGACTAACACAGACCTTTCTGGTACATTGTTTCAATGTGGGAGTTTTCCTGCATATAAAGCATGAAAAAACATGAAAACATGAAAAAATAAACTATGCTTAAAAAAACATCATAATTTTCAATCATATTACTTTGTGAAAAGCAAATAATATTTCTGACCATGATACAATTGTCATATCTAAAGAAGAATAATCTTGAGTCTAAACGAAAAATCTCGTGTAAGCACAGATTGTTCTAAAAAGCAGGTTTAACATCAACTTCTTGCAGCTTTTTGCTCATTTCTTCCTCTTTAACGCACAGACTATGACTAAGTTTAATTTTGCTTTTTACTTGGTAGCAAAGGATGGGGGCAAAAACAATCTTATAACCAGACACATTTGAACAAATATGGAAGGGACTGTGTGAAATAATCCTTATCTGCAGGGGAATAAAAGTTCTGCCTTTGTTATGCTTGCCGGATTACATCCCAAGAAAATTAATGTGAACCACCTCTTTATATGCACTTATGATACATTCAAATGGAGGAAAGTGATATTAAACAGAGATTACTTTGAGGATGAGTTTGATCCAATGTTTATCTGAAGAGCTGTCTGAAGAAAATGTCAACAATGGCTTATTTCTTAAGACTGTGTTCAAAAGCAAATTACACCTTTTACATAATGGAATTAGATTTATCCCTTGCCACCCCCAATACATTTGGCTTACTGCATTTCAATTGTACCCTTGTACAGTTCTATTTTTCCAGCATACATCACCTCTTCACCCCATTCAGTGTAGCAAAATAAATGGTTTCCAATGGCGATAGAAATTGCCTTTCTAGCTACTAATTACTTTGACTCCAGGCAAATTTTAAGCACGAATTCTCAGGCATTGACCTTGTTTCTTACTAGGAAGGCTTGATCCAAATGTCAATCTAGTCCATAGGAGGGTATCGAGTTCAAACCAGCTTTCAAAATGAGGCCTTCAAACTGCAATGATATGAAAAGAGAAAATTGTGCATATTTTTCTCAAATTTTTCAAAAAGACCAGGGAAGGCTTTCCTATGGGAAATGAGGTAAACAGGCAGCTCTTTGTCTCTTTCAGCAGCCAGCCTCTCCCTGGTTTCTCCAACCATTTCCCATTATTTGTAGTGTCAAGTGCTTAAGCAAGAAAAGGTTGAGACAAAATGCCAGTGGTGCATGAGCTGCGTGGCCCATCTGCATGCCAACCATCGCCACCCAAAAGCCAAACAGAGGAACAAATTTTCATCTCTACACCTTCTTATGTGCATCAGTTTCCGTGGAGGTGGACAAAATGAGATAAAAAGGATCTCTGACATGCTCGAGAAATTGGGAGACTAAACTAGGGCACTTCTCTCTGCTGTGCTACCTTGCTTCAGAGAGAAGCACAGGCAGAGTACTCAGCTGCATTATTGGCTTGCTGTCTGTCTGTGAAGTTAGTTTAAAAAGTGAATGGTGGTTTAGTTTTAAGGAAAATTTTTTTAAGCACAGCTCATATCACAGTGGTGGAAAAAAAAATCTGTAAGGTTAACTGAAAGAATTAGATCAGTAGGCAACTCCAGCACACCCTTCATGCCTGTTTTAGCAATCCATAAAGTTGAAGACACTTCAGGCTTTAAACAACAGGTCCTCAGTACAAAGAGTTTCACATCAGAGGTTCCCTCGTTCCTGCCCACTCTTAGCTTTAAGCCTTGCAGTGTTAACTTATTTGTTCATGGGGCCACAGTCCGGCCTGTACTAGAGAACTGATAAGGCTTTTTGAAAAAAGAGCCCTCATGATGGGTGAAAAAGTTTTATTTTAAATCCAGATTGGTTCAAAGTAGAGGCCCACAAAAGATTCAATGAAAGGAAGAGTTGGGGAGTGGGGAAAATAATGATGATAATAACTCCGGAAAAAGCCAAGCAAGGTAGAGTTACAACTCAAGACTTGCAAAGATTTTCGAATGGCCTATGTAAAATACATAGTAAGTGAAGATGACCTCTGTTTTAGGAGAAATATCATTCTTTTGTTGCTCACATTTCCTATTGAAGGGATTGCAGAAACTTTCACCATAAAATTACAAGAGCTACACTGACAGTAGTCCTTGTTACCTTCCCATCTTTAGGAAAAACAATTTACTTTTAGTGATTACTTGTATACCTGGAGGCATCACCTACATTAAATTGTGACGCTAAAAGTCAAAGGAGCAAAGCTAACAAGAATCTCTCAAACTTTTTTTGTTTGTTGTTAAATATGGAAGTCTTGAGTAAGGATTTAACAACACACCTTCAGATTAACCTCCCAGAATTTTAATAATCCACTGAAAATACAGATAATTATTAAATGAATATTTAATAATATTTAATTTAAAGATTCAAACAAGAAGCCTTTTATTGTGAAACTACTGACGTATAGTAGACTTTTCTTACACTGGATCAAAAAGAGATCTGTAAATTTATCTGCTGATAGAACTATGAAAGCAATTAAATAACCAGACTTTTTATGCATCTTCTTTTCTCCACGTCCAGCTTTGGAAGAGAGGACCCTCCCCCTCCTTGGAAATCCTTCACAGAAATCAAACATCATATTTCAGAAGAGTATGCTTAATGCATGAAATGTAGGGGTTTTAACAGTGTTTTTAAAAAAAGTATCTGTTACTGCAAGGGATTACCTGTGCCATAATCTTTGGAAAGTGCCCAGAACATCAGACTTTTTCACATTTCAAAGAAATACCTTGTTCAGTTTGTATTTTTCTATCCCATGATAAATACCATCTGTTCTATTGTAATAAAACATTTGTGTGATGTTATTTACCTGAAAAACCTATTCATTATCATGACCACACCATGCAAATAGATAATAGAATCATAAGGTTCCCAGAACCAAAGTTTAATGTTCTTTCACTGAAGTCCAGGATTATATTGCTGTAAATATGCTATGAATGAAGCCTCAGGTATTAACAACATACCACCTATCTTGTCCACATTAATAATGGCAGAAGCAGGGACATGTTCTACTACATATATCATTCATCATTTCTCCTTCTTCACATTCAGCTCTTCTCTCATTTACTTCTCTTGTATTGACCATAGCATCTATGTCCCACTCCAACCCTTGTTCCCCTATTCCCTTCTTTCCAATGCACAGTACAAAGTTTCTCTGCTGTAAGACTAATATGCCATATGTTATATCTGCTCCAAAGAGTGTCCACAGAAAGTGGTAAAGTATGGATTTTCACTCTGTGAAGAATCAGACCTTGATATAAGCTTGAGAATTCCCACATAGAATATAAAAGCATCCCATCTCAATAAGGATAGGTGTAAAAGTAGTACATAGACAAAACTAGACGAGTTGTCAAAAGCAGTCAGGATATAAAATCTTATGGTAATGTGATATGTCAATGGCATTATTTTTTACCATGATGCTGTTCATACATATTTGTGAAGGCAAGGCTGTACACCTAGCCATGTAAAAGACATCAGCTGGTACAGAACACCTTCACTAGATTATATAATGTAGAAAGTGATTTATATACTGAACCCAGGTTCGAATCCCAGTCTCCCGGGCAGATGGAGCCCGTTAGCCCTGTGAGGCCATCCATCTATGAGAAGGTCACTCTAAACAAACCTACGTTCTGAGGACCTCACTGCCATTGTCCAAGCTTGCTTGGCCCCGGCAGATGAACCTTAGGATTAAAGGGTGGGCTCAGTTCAGCGCATGCTGTGTCTCACCTAAAAAACCCATTGCGCAGGCTGGAAAGGTAAAAGACCTTTCCCAAAATCTTCGTTCACGAAGACTGGCCATTATAGACCGAAGTTTTAGATTAAACTGCTAATATATTCATGCATCCCCATACAAAAGAGGCTGCAGTTATTTACCAGCTTTCGCTAGCATGATGGAAACATGATTGCATCAATCTGCATGCAAGACTAGCATTGGACCAGTATAAAGCCAGCAGCATCTGCTGCTGTTCAGCAGCGTTGCCACCACTACTCATTCTCTTAACATTTTTCACTTCCAGATTGTATTCTGAGCCTTCCATTCAGATGTTGTCTGTTTGAACAGAGGCAACATGATGAAGTCTCAAAATTCATCACAGAACCTAATTCTGTAAAATTCATTAAATGGTCGTGTCATTAGTTAGGGGCTGATGAAATCCGCTCTTAAGACAGTATGAAATTCTAGTCACTTATAACAAGATGAAACCACTCAACTCTGCCAGTACAAGAAATAACAAAATTAAGTAAGCTTTCCTATAGCATGTCCCCTTAATCATATTCTTTATGAACACTGGGTAAAAGGCTTAAGTTCTATCTCTAGCAAACAAAAAGAGGAAAGCAATCTAGCCCACAGTTCTGATTTTCTGGACACCTGATAAAAGCAATTTAGCAGACATGGAGCATAACTCTGTGAAGAAGATGCAAGGAGACTTGCCTTGCTTTCTCACAAAACCAATGTAGATATGGAGCAAGAAGTCAGTTCTATACTTTATGGAATATCATAAAAAGGATGGAAGCAGTTCTGATCTCAAGGAGATAGGACAACTTCCATTCAGGTATTAGGTAGAATTGCATGTTTTCTAGTATCTGTGCCTCTGTAGCTCAGATATTAAGCGGAAATGCATTCTGACTCAGCTATAGTTTCAAATTATGATTTAACTGTCATCTGCACTATGAAGACCAGATGCTTTCTCACTACCCATTGATCTTAATATAGTCAAAATTATTATTTTACATAAATACACTAATTGGTAGATAAAGAAAAATAAATAAACGCCTACTAAATTAAATTAAGGTCACTTAGGAGACTTCAGAGCAAGCACTTTTACTAATAAGTAGCCTAGAGCACATACAATCCTGTGTTTCAAACTTTGTTTTCAGCCATTGACGAAATTATGCCACTTCAGACCCACAGAGAATGTGAAGTTATTATTAAGTAAAGTCTATACTGTTGACAACTGACTGGCAAAACCCCAACATCATCATCCATCTATTAGACAACATCAAAGTGGTTCAAAGGCATTCTTATATGTTAAAAAACAACCTCTTACCTTCAGTATGTACAGCAGAAACATAGGTCCAGTTATAGCGTTTGACAATGTCCACCATAGCCTTTGCTTGCTGTGCATCAGATGGCACAACTCTCATAAAATACTTGAACAGAGTTTTATCGCTTAGGTCCATACTTGTGGCAGAATAAGCAATCTGAGGTATATTGAAAAGCTGCAACAAGTTCTGGACCTGGATAGCAACAGAGCTAGAGCCAGGTCCAATGACACCAACAATGGGTTTCTTGGAGTGGAAAGACGACGATGTTCCATCCACACATCGCACCATCCCTTCCTCCTCTTCTGATGAAATAAGAGAGTCTCTTATAAACTCAATGCTCTGCTCCAGAGCCACAGCAGAATGCCAGCAGGAGTCCCTTATTTCACATCCTAGAGTTATATTTGGCAACAGTGTGGGGTCCAAATTAATTCTGTCAAGGGTATGTAACATTGCCTCCACTCTTTGAATGCCATACTGCTCTCTTACCTCTCCACATTTCCTCTCGTGAACCTTGTCAACAGTTGGTTGATGATGGACAGAGAATAGAGCTCCAATGATAATATCACCAGGCATGTGTGCAACCACCCTTCTTTCATTTGCCTGTGCTGAAACCAAAAGCCCAAAGTTCCCACAGACATCTTCCTTCAACAGCAGGATTGCAAGGAACAGCAAAAGGATCATTTTAGGAAATCGTTTAGGCTGGTAGAGACAGCATGATGGAATAAAGTTGGAGAGCTGGTAAAAAGCAGTTATCAAATCTTTTGGATAAAAAAAGCACTATGCTGATGCTTAGTTAGGAGTTTGCTTGTATTCTCTAAGGAGTCACCATCATCTCCGCGTGGATACCTATGCAGAGCTGCACATGTGGTAATAATCCTCATAACCTTCAAAAATGAATAAATAAGAGAAAGAGCTTTAAAATTATTTACAAAGTCAACTTTAAAATCTCTTGTAAGATCCCACCTATTCCTACTGCTGTCAATGACTGTAATACATTTTCCCCTATGTACGCTTGCTTTCATCATTTTCAAGCTGGAAAACTTTATCACACTTTAGTGTTTCACAACCCTAGGCTTGAACTTCTACTAGTATAAACCAACGTCTTTCTCTTTGACACTCTTGTTTAAAAATTCTTTGGGGAAATGTTTTCAAAAGCGCTAAAGACAGGCAAGTATTTACTTCCACAGAAGAATTCAAAAACAACTGCCTTTAATTTCAGACACTTTCTATATCTCAAATACATACATCCCACTAATATACCTTGGGCTGTACTCTATTATCAGCTACAGCATTAGGAAGCGGTTGTTGACACAGAAAGCTGTTACTCTAAGGAATGCAGAATCTGTAAACCTATTTTTTCATTGCAATACACAACTTGAAACAAAATAACTTTTAAAATAAGTTAAGATTAAGAAAATTGTTTGATATTAATATTTATATTTGTTTTAAGCAAAGGAACAGTAATTAGAAAACAGCAGTGTAGTGAAATTATTTTAATCTTTTTATATTATTACTTCAAAAATTGCCAAAAAACAATTTGAAAAGTCCTTGTAAACTATAAACTACACTGGTAGAAAGAAGGCAACACAGAGACTATACATGTGCACTGATGCCTAAAATATTTGATCAGTTACATTTACTGACAGTCTGCAACGCAACCTGTACCCATCTCTAGTGTTGCTGAAGGATAAAAAAAAAAAAACAGAAAATACTTCACATCTCGGGCTGTGGTTAATGGAGATTGAAAATGTTCTACATCTAGTAGTGGATTTGCAGAAGAATGCTTCTTGATTTAAATATAGTGCTTAAACAGTGGTTTGTCCAAGTCTTGACCCCAGAGCACATTAAAGTACTATCTATTGCTCCGCACCTGCCAGTGAATACATTGATAGCAGAGAAATCTAGGAAAATGCTGAGCTGTTTAGTGAACCATATGCCCAGTTTCATTATTGACAAAACAACTGAAAAATTATGGGGCAGAGCCTGACCTCAGTTTTATCAACATAAATCTTTTGATGCAATAAAAAAATAAAAAATCTCCATAAATTTCAGACACCACCAATCATTTCTAATCCATTACTAATGACTCTGATACGATCTAGATACTGTAAAGTGAAAGAAACCCTTGCCATAGGAAATCTACCTCTGTTTCTTCCAGGTTGAAAATCTCATAGTGTTTTAATCTTGAATTTACTCCTCACAGCTAGGTCATTCAGTATAGTGCCAAGTAAAACTCTATTCTGAAGATGAGACATGCAAATCTAAAAACTCTTTTCTGTTTGATGTTAGGTTTGTTCAATTATTATTTTACCTAGACATCTATAAATTATAAAGTATTTACACAGGGGAAATCATGCCATAGTTTCAGTGAGTATTCCCAAATAAAATCTAAATCCTTAAAAAGAGAAAATATTAAATATATTTTTTTAATGTTAATCACAATATTGTTAGGTCCATGTAATATTAATTTTTAATATTATAAAATCCTAATAATAATATAAAAGTCAGACAACTGTAAAACACTTCAAAAAGGTTTGTGTTTTTTTAGTCTGTGAAGAGTTGGCTTATCAATACTGTAACCCTTTGCCACTAAGGAATAACAATAGTTCAGTTCAGGTTAATTAGTCTCTAATTACAGGCTATCACTATTGCTTACGTCTTGCAATTGTTTGTTCCATGTCTCTGAAGTCGGTACCATATAATTTGAAAACAGTCTGAAGGACAAATGACAGGGGATATCTTTTTACAATATCAAAACTATTAAATTCCTATGGCTTTAATTAATTGAATGTATTATCACTTTAAAAATATTTAATTATTTATTAACTTACTAACATTTGGACAGAAATAGTACTCTGTTATTTAAAACCGTGGATCCTTATTTTTCTGAGCTTCTCAAATTAAGGCTATGTGTCCAGACCACAAGTATATTTAGAGAAATGCCAACTCTGCCTCAGATTGTAACTGGATATACAATTAGATGCCGTTTTATAACCAAGTTGTCTGTGAATCTGCATATGTACAAAGAGAGAGAGTTCAGAGGGTTAGGGTGAGCTTGTGGACTGAAAAAAGTATCCAATGCCCATCCACCATTTTAGTTCTACAACACACATTGACCAAATTTCTTGGTCTTATGTCTATGAATTAAATAATTTCCATACAGGATATATGGGGAAGAGAGGGGCAGTAAGGCCATTTTTCTCTCCTTCACTCCAAAGAACAGCTGTTTACCTTTTTCTATCTACAGTTGTATCTATCAGTATAAAATTACAGGGTAAAGAGTGAGGCAAAGCTGAAAGTCTCCTTTATATTTCTAGTTCCATAATATTGGCATATATCATAGCTGGGGGATTCCTATGGCCCAAAAGTGGGTTCTGAAAGCAATAAAATCCTTCAACTCCATGGCATCCAAGGGAAAAGAAGGAGTCAGATGCAGACTGCAGTTGCTCTACAGTTAATGAACTTTCTTCACTGTACTAAAGTGAAATTTAATTTACTTGGGACCTGAGAACACTGCAAGGCTTAGGACTTGCATCCAAGTACCCAAAGTCGATGTGGTTTTTTTGTGGGATTTCGTGATGTAATGAAGCAATCTGGAATTTATATTGACATGGCTAAGTGAGCCTACTAAATTTCAATGGATTTTTATTTGTATAATAGAGATCTGGTTCTGTGAGCATACTCTTGTGCTCATAAACATAAAAATCACAGAATAGTTGAGGTGGAAAGGCACTTCAGGAAGTTATCTGGTCCATCCACCCCGCTTATTCTAAGTTCAAGTAAAGCAGATTTCCTAGCTTCATGTCCAGTCAGCTTTTCAATATCTCTGAGGATAGAGCCTCCACAACTTTTCTGGGCAAACCATTTGGCCACAGTCATAGTAAAAAGGACTGGTATTTTTAATATATTTAAACAGAATTTCCTGTATTTCAACTTGTTCTTCTTGTCTGTCATCCTTCTGATGGATACAGCTGGCCATGTCATGCGAAGATACCATGAGAGTAATCAGGTAAAAAATCCCACTTTAGGTCAAAGAGCTGATAGACTGAGCAGAGCTGATAGACTAAGTGCACTAATTACATTTCCTGGAGAACATCCTCCTGAAGAGAATACAGCCGAGGGAACTATTCAAATATACAATCTTACTGTGCTTCTGTCCCAAGAGAATCACACAAAAGTCACTTCTCCTTCTGATTACCATTCTCTCTTACTATAGGAAACTTATTATTACAAGCAGGATGAATACTAAAATAAAATTAAGTAAAATTTTATAAGCTTAAATATAACTCCTCTTTAAATTGTTAGGGATAACCCTAAAGGGAATTTGACATGCTATAGCCTTCAGACTGAGAACAGAGCTATCAGCAATATCAAAGACAGTGAACTGTAATGGGAATCGTTTCCCAATTACTAATTTATCTTCTTTTACTTGCTTTCATTGATGGACAACATGCACAGCACTTATGGTCAAATTTATTTTACACACTGTTAATTTCTTCAGCATCAATGGACTTACCCTAAATTTACTGCAACATAGGCAAAATTAAATCAGGTACCTAATTACCGGTGTATCAAGGTTCCTAGTTTATTTTGGTTGTGAATCTAACTATAAATTAATCCTGAATTCATACACTTTAACAATAGATGACAGATACTTTGGTCTCAGTCTTCTGGTGCATTAGCTTCACACTTGGAGCAATTGCAGAAGTAGTGAGACAAAAAAATAACTCTGCCTATCTGTCCTTTGCTCAGTCTTGCCACAGACAAAAATTTAAGGGCTACCCAGATGGTTGAAGACACAGATCTGATGAAACACTCAACATGTTCCTATAACCTCTGTTCTCCCTGGCAAGAAAAGCTTCATGCCAATCTCTGATTCTCAGCTGTAGCCTTAGGGCAGAGTTCCAGCTACTTCATGTTGAGGTTTAACTGAGTAGAAAATGAGCATCTGTAATATTCCATGAAACATCACGCAAATCTTTCATCATTAAAAAAATATAAATCTTTCAAAATTATTTCAATCTCAAATGCAAGTCCACCTGTACTTGTAGTCTGTACAGATCAAAAGAAACAAAAAAGCATTAATATCTAAGGGCACTAAATTAATTTTGATCAAAAACCAGACTATGAACAACAGTTCACAAAGGGCTGATTTTCCAGTATGTACGTGGCTGAGAGTTTATACATGGAGCACGTCTGACTGTTCTTAAGGGCTTCTGCTACCGCACGTGTAACTGTGTTTAAACCTGAAGGATGACACCCTTTCCTGCTGTGACTTACATTATTATAGCAGCGCCCACTAGTGACCCCAGAGTGAAGCACCTGTCTGCTTTGCAGCCTGAATCCTCTTGGCTCTGTAGTTTCTAATAGGTAAAACACGAATTCAGCAAAGGGATTTTTTTAAATTTATTCTTTTCTACTTCATGAAAAAAAATAATCAAAAGACAGGAGTAGAAATGCTTTGGTTCAGATTTCTTCTTTGTTACAATTTTGTAAGTTTACAGCCTGCTCGTTCATAACCTCTGAATCTTAAAGCAGATTTAAATATTAAAAATAAAATGTCAGATTACTGAATCGCAGAACAGTGCTGTGATAGAGTTAGAACTCATGGTCCAATCCAGCAAAGCACTCAGGAACATATTCATTGCTTATCAGATGAAGAATACTATTGGTCAAATATCTATAAAGACTTATCTAAAGTTTAAGGTTCTTCTTAAAGGATTTTCAGGATCAGAACAATCACAAAAACTAGCATCCTTAAAATCCATTCATTTGTAGTGACAAAATTTATTTATATGCTATATTTGTATAACTTACAGCCATATACCTGCTGAGTAAATTCTTTCCAAGCATTCATTTACAGTATAAACCACAACTAATTTAAATCCATTAGATATGAGATAATATGTGTTGATATGGACCAAATCAGTATATCACAAGGAATTAACTGAGGTTTTGTCGTCAGAGAAGACAAAACCTTAGCAAGCAGAAACTGAATTACTGGTCCAGAGTCAGTCATGTCACTTATCTCGCAGTGAAGATCTTTCACTAGCAAAACATGGAACAGTCTTAGAAAAACAATTACATATGGAGGGAGACCTCTCAGCTCATGTCAGTTGGGACCAACGTCAGGAAAAAGTGTACACTCAGGATGCTAAGGCATGCTGAGTTCTGCTGGCTATTGGCATTGCAAACTCTAAACATTGGGTTCAAGCTGTTCTGGCAGCTCAAGGGAGGCTCGCTTTGCAGAAGGTACCCCATACCCCTTCCTCAGAGGTAATTTAGTTCAGTTAAAGAAAACCTGATGCACTTAAATGATCTTTATTTGAAAAGCATGAAATATGAACATCCTGTTCTGTTTTGAGATTTCTACCACTGTCATTGCATTATCAGCTCTATGAATTTCAGTGGGCACTGGATCAAGTTCTTTGAGAAAGAAAACAGTCTTATAGAACAGGAGAGACTATGAAACAGTTTTCTATAATTCCACTTAGAAATAGGAGAAAAAACTAAGCAGCAAGGAAGAATTTTCACCATTTGATCAGAACAGCCACTGAAAATAACAGACTAATGTGCTGATCTTATGTCTTCATAGCTAATAAACAGAGAATGTTATAATTATCAACAAGATCCTTAGCAATACCAGGAAGTTCTTCCCCATGCTATGCCCACACACGTGCACTTTCTGGTTGATGAAACAATTTTGGTTTTAGTATGTAGGTGTTTAAATTCCCAGGGAAACTTTCAATGATCTCTGCAATTCCACCAAATACACTGCTTACTGCTGCTGTTACCAAAAACCAGTTACACCATATGATGCAGGAACTAATAGCTCAGGTGTGTTTTCATCTGTAATCCTAGAAATTTTATTAATTAATAAAACTGTATGGTCTGGAGGAGGTGATCAAGAAAAAAAGCAATAGCAGATCCAAAAAACATATTTCAGCAAGTCGCAACAGGAGTGGTTATGGTGGGATTCCAGCACTACCACTATGCCAAGATCACCACAGCTGCGTCGGAAAATAGAATGAAAAGAAATCTATATAGAGACCCTAAAAAGTACTCTCTGAACATTTGAAGTAACTATTAATGCTGTGATTGTGTAACATAAAAATTAGGATGTAGTCAAAGTATTTTATAATTCACAAAATATCAGCATGTGATAGAAATGTTTAGGAATACGGTTTAAAAAAAAAAAAAAAGAAAAAAAGTCATAGGAAATTTAAAGAGCATAACAGCCTCTATGCATCTTTCCCTTTCAGAATTTAGAGTGGTGCATTTTCAACATGTGCCTCTGCCACTTTCAAGATGACCCCCTACTTTGTCCTCAAGACTTAGAAGAAAGAAGCGTCCTGGCTCCCAGTACACCCAGTCACCCCCTCCCCATCACCGGAAATTGTTTCTCAGAAAAGGGATCGGATGGGAGTGGGACTGCCTGGGTGGCGGAGCCCCAGGGTGCGGGACAGAGCTGCCTGGGGGCCGGGGGCAGGGGCGGGGAAGGGAACGGACAGCGGGAGGCGGGCAGCGGACGCTGTCCTTGGTGCTGAGCACCGCTCGCCTCCGGCTTTCGCCTCTGTGCAGGTCTATGGAAGGGGAAGGCAAAAAACCAATCAGCCTAAAAATCAACCAGTGGTAAAAATTGCCACAGTGGTCACATTTGGCATGCAGAATCACATTTTTACAAATTAATTAAATAAATAGAGCTGGGTCTTGGAGGATACTATTGGGTAAGGTTAACTCCCAGCATAGCCTGCACTGCCACAACTAAGTGGCTGTGCACACAGACGTATATATCTGTGCAAGCAGACTGGTTCTTAGGTCTCTATCTCCCTGTTCGGATAGCGGTATCACTGTCCCTCTCAGTCCATAGTGAATCATTTTTGTACATGGAGACATTACCTTCAATTACTAAATAAGGAACAGACAGGGTTCGCTGAGCAGAGCCAAGTGATTTGTCCCAAGGTCACACAGAAAAGTCTATGGCTGAGCTAAGCCTGGCTGTCCCTGGCAAACAAATACATTCCCGTTTCCATTACACCTTCCTAGCAAGACAAATCTCCACTTGTGAACGGAAGGACAATATCACACCCATCACCAAGCCCAGGTATTATAGTACCCCAGCCCCCTGCAGCTCCACACATATCCTGCTCCTGGGGAAGGATCAGTGCCTGCTTCCCTCCAGCACCCCGACACCCTGATGCCCCAGCAACCCCTAGAGAGGTACCACACCAGTTGGCTTGCTGGTCCACCAGGAGTTGTACTGGTCCTTCAGCAACCAGGGCACAGCACAAAAACAAGAGAAAGGGAGAGAGAGGGTGGAAGAGCCTCTCCTGCATCCACAGGGTTTCTATCCATAATCCAGGGCACACAAATACCCTCTCCCACCCCACATCATTACCTTGTCCGTGGCAGCAAATGCTTCTTCCCACAGTGTGGCAAACTGATCCTTTTGATGGCAATAATCAAGCCAGGTAGGGGTAGGCGCCTCCTATTTTCAGCCACGGCAGAGAATAGCACTCCTCACACAGACCTTCTGGAGCTGAATAATCCTCAAATGCCTCTGCAAAGATCACCAGCAGGTGAGCCCCACTGGGCTAGCATTGTCACTCCTCCAGCTATAGACACATCCTGTTTTCTTCTGATCACAGGCAAATACTGAGGACCGAGTATCCTACCCCGCGAATGCATGCACATACACACACACTATGCAACACGCTGTTCTCTCAGAATCGCCCAAATCTCATTTGCAAGAGGCGTGAACGGTTCCTGGATTTAAGGGAGGGGGAAGACATGAGGAGGAGGAATAAACAAACGATGAAACAACAGATGCTCTCTGGCACCATAGCCTTGGTCTTCCTAAATACTTACTGCAGCTTGACCCACCTGCTTAGACACCTCTGCCCTTCCTCACACATGCACGGTAGCAACCTCTCTGCATTTAGAAGGGGCTAACCCTGCGTTTTTCCCTGCTTTGAAGGTTGCAAAGTCCCCCTACAAACCGACATCTCCTTCCTGGCAAGTAAGAAAGCGGCGATCGGTTCAGAGCAGCAGCATCCGAATGGGGAAAACAAACAAACAAACGAACAAAAAAACCACCAAAAAACACCCAAACAAAAACCTGGTTAAAACCGAATCGCGGAGAAGAGTTTACCCCTGCGGTCCCGGCTACCGTTTGCGAACCGCCCTCGCCGAAGTTTGCTGTCCCTGGGGTCGCGGTGCTGGGGTCCCGGGCGCTCTGCTGCCGCACCTGCGGGTCTGGGCTGGGGTCTAGGAGGCTTTTCGTACGGAGGAGCACCGGGCTTCAGCGCAACTTTTTAGTGCCACCAAGTGGCATAGATCCCTTCAGGAAACCAAGCAGCCTGCCAGCCCCGGGCTCTGCCTGCTGCTCTCTGGCACGGGGAGAGAGGGGGATGCGAGACTAGCGACTACCCCACTACACACATACACGGACAGCGATATCAAGCAGAAAGGAGGGACTGTTTGCCACTGGAAGGACAGGTTGCCCTCTCCAGCCCTCGCCCCTTCCCTTGACTGCAGAGCAACAACACCGACAAGACGAGGACTGATGTCCCTGCCAAGGGCAGATGAAGTTGCCAGCCCTACCGGCGGGTTGTGCCCCCCTGTTCCTGTTCCCTGCCGGCTGCTCCCTGCTCCTCCCCACGGCAGGTGCCACTTGCAGCCACCCCTTCCTGCCGGGCTCCCTCCTCTCCAGCAACCCGGGCTCCCTGGACCCAGAGGCGCTGCAGTTCCCCGCCAGCCTCCTGCCTCCACAGCCAGCATCCCTGGACCGTATCTGCAGACCTACGGGCAGGCTTCTTATTTGACTACCTTCTGCCCAAAAGCTCGGTACCCTACGGTCCTTCTTGCTTCCCCACCCTCCCACAAACCCCACACCAACTCTCTCCCATGCTATCTGCTGCCCGCACATCTACCTTGCCTCGATTAACCCTTCCCTCCTGAAGTCAACCAAAGCTTTGCCTTCTCCTCTGGTATCACTGCATTCTCCTAAATCCTCCCCCTTTCCTCTCTCCCCCGTCTCACGGCTCAGCCCCACACACCCGGCTCCTGCTCCCATTCACACCCAGCCGTCCCGCTCCTCTCCAGCCCGCTGCACAACACAGCACTGCAGTGATCCTTTCCTCTGCCTGGGGTGGGCATGGACCCCTGGCACAGGGCTGGACACGACAGCTCTGAGCTTGGGGTGGGGATGTATGGGTACACATGGGTGGGTGGGAGGGGTCCGAGGTAGCCTGAGCCCCGACAAACTCAACACTTCCCTGCACTCTATTGCAACAACAGCAAACACCAAGGAACCCTCACAACACAATGCTAGACAGAGATCATCTCTTTATTCAAAGCTATTCTTAGCAAATAAATAAATAAAGTAAAATAAAATAAATAAATAATAAAACAAAATGTCATTTAAGTAAGAGCTGGTGTGGCATTTAAAAGGCTGCTGGGTCTGAGCATTTACCAGCCTGTATTTGCAGGGAAGGATTAGCTTGTGCATCCATTTTCGAGAATTAACAGTCTTTGCCACTGCTCCACAGCTTGATGCTCCCTGCTGGTTCCCCCCTCTCTGGGTTGCTGCTTAAAATATTATCTTTTTTTTTTTTAAGCAACTGCTGAATGACCCAAATCCTGCTACTTGGTGTAGCTGCCCCAGTGCGACTGCACTGCCACATCCAACCTGCACCTTATCCTCCTCCACACCCCTTCCCCCCTGAGTTAACTTGAATTAACAACTTAACAACTTAACAGTTGTTGTGGAATAGAGGAAGAGGGATAGTCTTGCTATGGCTCCAACCATGAACCTAATTCCCTGTGATCCCTTTATTGCTGTTTCTCTTCCACCAGATTACCAGCTTGACTGCTGCTTTCATCCCCAAGCATGAAGGATAGAGATCCCACATGTCCTTACCAGGTGTGGAGCCTGGTTTTTTTCCTTCACATCCTCCTTTAGTCCCAGCCTGGGGCTGGCTGGGAGCCCATCAGATGGCACCTGCTTCACATTCTTGCCCAACCCTCCTGGTTTCTTCAGTCACTGGCAGAGGCCAGTTTTTAAGCAGAGGACACTGTGAGGGTGTGTGCCTGTACCAGTTTGTTCCCTCTATGCAGTTCCAAGAGCTGGTGCTGGTGCTTGAAGGGATGAAGGCAGATTAATTACATGATAGGAGAGATACCACTAGTTACCATTCTTGTCACTGACCTGGTGGGGTGATAGGTAAGGACCATCTTTTCTCTTCCTCCCTACACCCAGGGTCCTCTCAGACGTTGTCTTTCCCATTAACCATGGACTGAAATTGCTAGAAGGTCAGGAACCTGGAGACAGACAAGAATAGGGGAAATATATTTGCAGAGAAGGCACAGATTACAGAAGGAGGGGAGGGATGTGTCTGCAGAAGGGAAAGATGAGACCAAAAACAAAGTGGTATTACTGTGCACAGGAGGCTCGAAGGAAGAAATGCTGGAGGAATCAGGGGAGAGGAGAGGTGCCATTGGTTTGCTGGGCTGTCATAGCAGTTGTCTGTCTTCTCCTGGGACTGTGTGTGATAAGGGAGTCAGAAAGCAGCCACCTCTCATTGCCAACAGAGAGAACCAGTTGGCTGGCAGGATGGTGGGTGACCCACAGCAGATGAGATAAATGATCCCCACACAAGAAGGACACAAAGATTTGTGTAGAAGCAACGGGGAATGCAAAAAAGCTCCTAAACACACATCCCCAAGGACTCCCTGTAAATCATAGCCCAGAGCCAGAGTTCACTGTGCCAGATGTTTGGAGCAGCTGGATCAAAGATTAAAAGAGGTAAACAGAATGGGTGGGGGTGGCCAAGGCACTTACATTC
Source organism: Neopelma chrysocephalum (assembly GCF_003984885.1). Classification (NCBI taxonomy): domain Eukaryota; kingdom Metazoa; phylum Chordata; class Aves; order Passeriformes; family Pipridae; genus Neopelma; species Neopelma chrysocephalum. The sequence continues at coordinate 16,997,074 of NW_020897702.1, read as the reverse complement.
CTAATGCCTCTTGTTGACCCTTTAAACAGGGTCCTAATAAACACAGGTATATAAAAGGTTCTTTTCTCTTGCTCTCTTCCTCCCCTTTCTCTTCTCCTCCAGTTCCATCATTTTACACAGTTTTCTCCACTGGTGGTAGATTATTATTCCCCTACCAAGAAATTTCACCGACTATTTTGACACTATTTTAAAAGTTAATAAAATGAAAGCTTTCTTTACCTGTTTGCAACAGCACCAGCAAAACATAAATAAACCAGTACCTGAATAAGGAGACATAATGACTACGTTTTATAAGCCCACTATTGGTAACATTCATTACTTTTGTGGCAGTAGAACCTATAGATACTAACACATTGGGCAAGGCTGAACATGTTCTCTATCTCTGCACTCTGAGCAGCTCATGCATAAAGAAAATTGCAGGGTAAGTCTCCAGGTGTGATCAGTGTCTCTAAAGAGTGAGATAACCACCCTAACACTTTCAGACTGAAAATAAGGAGGCTACGGGAATACGGCTCCTCAGCTCCAGAATGAATAAACCATGTAGGACACAGGCAACACAATAAAAGACAGAGTACGGAGAAGAAGGTGATGTTGTATTGACCAAGATAAGCCAGGCACCTGTTTTCTTGCAAAGTAATCTCTAAGACAAAAAAAAAAATAATTTAAAAAAAATGGATATTTTGTGGTTGTGGAGTCATTAGGATGAGTCCACTTCTCTGCATAGATTTCAAAGTGAACCTATTCCTCAGAGGGATATCTATATCGTACCAGTGTGCTTTCAAGGAATCTGTGACTAATTTTTGAGTCTTGGTTGTGCATAGGTATAGACACTGAAATACCTAACACCTCCAAGACTCTTCTGGTCTGTGCAAGGAATCAACCCTCAGCTCTTATTAACTGGGAAAAATCAGAAGTCCCAAACTGAACCTAGCTCTGAAACTTCAACGTTATTCCATATACTCAATCCCTGACTAAGGATTCTTACCTTAGATTTAGATTTAGAATCTACGATTGGAAGTGTCTATAAGATCTAGTTTCGTCTGACCAGGAGACAGAATACGGAGGTCTGAGGAGAATGCTTGCAAGAAGAGTATAAAAGGGGAACATGAAATCTTACTTATTTATGGAGATTTATGTGAGTAATGGGGTGCATCAGATGTGGCTAAAAGATTGCAGAATACATATGTCTTCAGATTTGCCCACAAGAAATTTTTTATGAAAACGAAACCAGATTGCAGGGTGCCTGAAAAAAAACCAAAAAAACCCAAAACAAATCAAAGCAAACAAACAAAAAAAACCAACCCAAAAACCACCACAAAATGGTTGAATATACTCTAGGATTTTTTTCGATGTATCCCCCCTGTAATTCCTTCTATGCCCTTTCCAGGGAATGAATTTCATGTCTGAAGTGGCTATACTTGCCAAAGTGGGTAAGTAGAACTTCTGTGGCATTAAAACTCTGTTTCATGTTAGTAGGAGTATTCAGGGTCAGTAACTTCAACTGAGGAAATTTGGTTTATATTTACCTTTATGACTAAAGGTATTATTCCTATTATTCAAGGTCAGTTTCACATTATTTCAGTTATTATAAGCATTTTTTAAGTTTTAAAATTAATAAAAATGCATGACATTTGTGTGATTTCTTCGTTTCCTTTGTCATTTCCACTTTCTTTATGTATGTATGCATTTTGTCTCCAGCTATTTTCTCCTATGCTGTTCCAATCACTATTTTCCACTGAAGAATTCCAACACATTCATCAAAAACCTCAAAACTGATGTGTAAGGATCTTAATTAAATGCAATCAGCATGCACACACTGAAAGCAGAGCTTAGAGTATAGACAGGCCTCCCTACTGAAATTCAAAGAAGTACCCATGACTCCAAAACTAAACAAACAAACAAACGATTGGATAACACTACAGTTCTCATGAAACTCCACACCTTACAAAGGTGTTTTTGTCTCTGCTGAGGAAAGTGGTTTAGCATTCTCACATCATTCAAAATCAGATGCCAGTGCTCCTACTTCTATTCCACGAGTTCCAATCTGAGTGGGGGAGTGCTTTTAATGAAGGCTGACAGAATGAAACCTCCATTTATGCTGCTATATGTTATACTGCCTTCTCTCTGCAGTGAGAGTAGTACTGAATGGGTGAAACTCAACTAGTAGGTTCCCTTGGGGATTTGAGCTCACCCTTGTTTATCCCAGACTGGCACCTTCAGCTGAACAGCGGGGAGGCAATGCGGATGGGGTTGTCAATGTTGTGAAGTCCCCAAACCTACACAAAGGGAGATCAGATCTGTGTTACTGTTATTGATTCATGTGAATAAAACTCAGGGAAATTCCTAGCTCTGAAATGGAACTTTACTCATTTCATGTTGTTGACTGCAGCTCTTTGAGTGTTACTATCCAACCAAATCCTTATCTACTGAGTGGTCTATCTGTCAAATCCCTGTCTATCCAATTTAGAGACAAAGATACCCTGCAGGACAGTGTCAAATATTTTGTACAAGTCCAGATAGATGACATCAGTCACTCTTCCCTCATCCACCGATATAAGCCTGTTGTAGGAAACCACCAAATTTGTCGGACGTGATTTGCCCTTAGTGAAGCCATGTTGGCTGTCACCGATCACCTCCTTATTTTCCATGTAGCTTACCATAGAGTCCAGGAGGATCTACTCCATGATCTTTCCAGGCACAAAAGTGAGACTGACTGACTCATGTTTCCCTGACTCTTTGTTTTCTCCCTTTTTAAAAATGGGGGTTGAGTTTTCTTTTTTCCATTCAATGTGAACTTCATTGGACTGCCGTGAGTTCTCAAATACAAATGTGAAGCTGCTCCTATCCATCCATAGAAGGCCTCATCCACTCGGTCTTCCTGGTTGGAAGCAGACCCTCACTATAATGTCACCTGTCCCTGTTCTCCTTTTCATCCTCACCTATAAGCTCTTGGTTGGCTCTTCCATTCCCAGGCAGGGCTCCATGCACTCCAGCTGGTTGTTGACCACTGGGGAGATATACCCTTTGATTGGAGAGCCAACCTTGGGACTATCCTCTGTGGACACAGAACAGAGTATAAAGATGAATTTCACCTGAGCAAAATTCTGTCCTCTAAATGAAAGTGGCAAAATGTCACTGCAATGCTCCACACTAATCACCTTACTGGTTTATTTCAGCTGAAACACTGTTATTTCTAGCTATTCTTGGCCAGCTGATTCCTCCTGCTGACACTGTGATATGAATCCCGTTCCCTCCATGAACAAAGGAGATTGGCAAAAGACTGGGAAATACATAGCACAGAACAACCTAGCTCCTGCAGTAACACAGACTTGGATCAGCACCTGACTGCTTGGCAGTTCACCTACCACAGAAGGTGACTTGGAGCCAGCTCTGTCTCCTTGCTTGTAGCTATTTCTGTGCAAAATGTCAGCTGCGGAGAAGAACCTGTAACAGTGGCAGGGGTCATAGACACAAAGTAATTTCAGTCCCTCACCCTTCTGTAGGACACCAAAAAGAGAGAAAAAGAGAACTACAGCCAACAGTAACCAGAAGTGCTGTGTTTAGTGTATGTCTTTAAATTATAGATCCCCAGTATTGCTTTCTTAGGTAAACAATTACTGTAGTTACCATAGGAACACTGAGTAGACAAAAAAGCCTTTGCATTTTGAAGATGACTACTTTTTTGAGACCCAGCAATGTGAATGGCTTCTGTTCACATATTTACACTTACTGTCGATTTAAGTTTCTGCATGGCCCATTGAAGAAGCAGGTACACCTCGCTGTTTTATTGGCATGACTTCAAGCACTGAGAAAGCTCTTGAGTTTGTGTTTTTTTGGTGGTTAGTTGTTTTTTTTTTTCACTCTAGAAATGGAAGAGGCTGATTAAGAAAATTAGTAGATAAATTACTTTGAACTATGATTAAATACCAAATGCAATTCTCTTACATATTGCTCTCATTTTCTCTTGGTAAACCTATCTACACAACCATCCAAAAATTTTGCTCTGTCAAACTTCATGTTTCTCATAATAGCCAAATTTCCTTATATAAAAAGAGAGATTTTTTCTTTCTTTGACTATCAGTGCCCACTAAAAGAAAATAAAACTGAAAGAAAAGTAGCTTTGTTGTTGGATGATATACGACTCTAGATGTCTAAGGCTGCTTTATTAAGACGAAACCAAAGTTGAACAGTCATATTAAATTTATACTTAGAGCTCCTCCGATATCTTTTCTGGTTTCTTCTTTCAAGGTCAAAAGAGTTGTGCCATGGCAGCATGACACATGAATAATCTGGTTTCTAATGGATTGCAATCATTGACAGAAACGTATGAACATGAATGACTTGGGTATTAAGAGTGGGTACACAACAAAACTCTCCTTATCAGACATAGGCTACTGTAACGTGATATCTTCCTCTGGTCAACTCTACTTCCTTCATAATCAATGGATAGGAACTGGTGCTTGGCTGATGCAATTAGTGTCATCCTAAAGAAGTCTTCATATGAATTCACCTTAAGATTGGCCAGTTTTTGAAAACAAGACTAATTGAGGAGCAGATAGCTGCCTTATGAACTCTTAGAGTTACGTAGGATGAACACATAACATGGTTTTCATAAAATAGGCAAAACTGCATTTAAAAAACTATCTGGGTAAGAAATTGTCAAGATTCAAGCATAAGCTTCTTTTTGGGGAGTGAGGGAAATAACCGCCTGTTTTTTCCCCAGTATGGGCCACTAGCTGAATATGAAGTTTAGTTCACTTCTCCACTTTTTCTGTGTTTAAACATCAGGCTGTGCATTAAAGTAGCTCAGAGACATGGTGTACTCAAGCATGCTCTGCACTTATTCATTTTTCAAACCTACCCTATCGTATATATTTCTAATGCAGCTACTCCCACAGCATTGAGCTGACAGAAATGCTGATCACAGTACGGCCCCACTGAGATTCCCAATACAAATTCTGACCATAAGAAGCCATGTGAAAAATCCCACTGTGACCCCAAGAAGTTCTAAGAGATCATTTCCGACTTAGGATGAAAAAAAGAAGTAAATGAAAAAATATTTGGTTATAATTCTGTCTCTGAATAAGATCTCATGGATGAGCACTTGGATCCTCTCTGAGTGCAGCAGAAGTAAAAAGGCATAAAGAATGAGTGAGGGAACAATAAAACCCTTCTTGTAAAACATGTTTTGATAGAAAAAAAAGCAGTGTCTTTTCTTCCATTTTTTGTACCAGTGCAGCTCTACTGCACTTAGATTAGAAAACTGCAGTAACTTCTCCATTTTTCTAGTAGATCTCTAGAGTAGGCCAAATGCTTGCCTCCCCTGCTTCCCACACTTTTCTTAAATGTGGTGGTTTCTTGCTAAAACAAAAAATAATTTTAAAAAAAGTATTTACTCAAAAATCTTCCATTCTCTGTTAACTTAATATGAAGCCGGAGTGAGACGAAGATGGGCCTTGTTAAAGTCATATAATATCCAAAGCCTGCATTAAGATAGAAAAATACTTATTCTTGTACAGATAGTTTTTTTTTTATGTGTTTGAAGCCAGTACCCACTGAATAAATTGCATAAATGAAATCAATGTGAAATAATAGACCCAATCTAAGAAAGAGGATCATCTTAATCTCTCCAGTGGTTGGTAGACATGACATAAAAGAAGACTAGTGGTTATGTGTAATGTCAAAACTGCAGTGATGTCTATGCATGCATTACTGCAAGGAAGGCAAAGAGGTATTGTTTTAAGCAGAGATAAAATGTTGTGCTATACAGAAAAAAGAAACAATTCAAAACTCTCAGTCACACAAATTTCACATCTAAACTGGCCCCAAAACATTGCTTTGTCCACTGGTCTATTAACCTCAGTGGAGGAAGAGAAACAAAACTCCCATGATATGGTCAAGTTTGTTAGGACCATGTTTAAATAGACAATTCTCTTCTGAGTTGATGCTAATATTTTCTCAGTAAAGAGCTTCTGTTTGTTAGGATTTTTAGAATACTGATACTATTCCTGATTTCTTGACACTGTTCTTTTGTTTAGATATAAAACAATGTGATTCTACTTACATGGAGTTTAGCATCTTTGAAATCAAGAATGAAAAAGCTTTGCCGATGCAATGAGGGAACCAGTTGTACAAGACACATCGGCCTAGATTTTTTTTTCAGTTTTGGACACAAAGCATTTGCAAACTCTTTGAGACTGACACTACTGACATTATGCCTTCAGCAGCAAAAGAACACATGTATTGTCTGGAAATAATCTTAATAATTTCATTCAAAAATTAATATAAAGAAAAGGAACTAAGTGTGGAGGAAGACTGTAAACTAACTCAGTACAGTCATTTTGATAATGATTTGCTACATTAAAGAAGATATCGAGAGTGTACATTGCCGTATTTTCTTTGCGGTCATATTCAAGAAATGTTTTCCAAATATAACAAGTTTGTTGCTTGTGTTGCCTGAAAACAAATTACTCCTGTAGCCAGAAGTGAGTTATTGAAAGATTGCTTCTGGAACAGATAAAGATTTTTAAAATACCATTAGGAAGAACTAGGATAGCACTAAGCCTAATATCAGATTAATCCGTGTGATAGGAAGTATTCATCACAACTCACTTTGGGCTTTTGTGATATAGATTCATTATTTTTTTCTACAGCTCTGCTCATACCAACATGCAATATCCAAATATAATTAAACAGATCACATTCTCTTCAAAAATCATGCCTTCTGAGACACAGAACTTTGCTCTCTTGCAGTCCTGTAAATTGGAGTCCTCCAGGGTTTTAGTATCACAACTGTCCATGTAAATTAAGTTTTATGGGTTTGCTACCATTTGAAAACTCTGCAGATTATCATCTTGCTGTGTGACCTTTTCCTGAACCTGATAAAATAATCACGATTTTTATTCAAGTAGAAAAATAAAATGAGAAGTAGTTAACTACAAATATTTTAGCCTTTGCCTTCTCATCAATTTAATGTCATCCTCTGATTTTTGTAGGGGAGTCAATCTTCCACTTTGTTAATTGTTTGTTTTGGGGGGTTTTGGTTTTGTTTGTTTGTTTGCTTGTTTGGGGTTTTGTTTGGTTTTTTGTTTGTTTTGGTTTTTTGTTTGTTAGGGTTTTTTTGGATAGGAGGGATAGTTTGTGCTAATATCAAGTTACAGAGAAAGTATGAAATATAAAACATTCAAATGGACTCCCCACATACACATGCATACCCCAGATGTGGCAAGTACAGATAACAGTCCCCATGGACATAAAGGTTAAGAAGCAGTTGCACATCTTCACTTTGTGGAACTTGGTATTCCACCTCATTTAACCAGTCAATGTTTGTTCCAATCTTCATCTAAGCCTAAAGACCAAAAAGAGAAGAGAATGTGAAACTTTGGAATTAGACTCTTGCTTGTAATCATGATAAAAATATCCATAAATTAAATCAGCAATCTTCATCTTCCCAAATTAAGACTATAAAAATGTCTATATAGTGAAATCCCATCAGTTTGTCCACTATGGTTAGGACAACTCAGAAACAAAAAGAATATTATTAATTTTCCTTAAATATTTGCCTTAATTGGAGAAGAATACATAGCAAGAGTCACCACTGACTGACTCTTCAGTGGACATTATGTCAAAGAAGTCAAGAATTTCTAACAATAAAAATGCTTTAGTAGACCTTCCCATAAAATACTAATTTTTAAATAAAAGCTGTTATAGACAGCAATAGTAGATAAAAATGAAACTGAAGCTAATAAGTTATATACAGCATTTCAAGAATTCAGAAACTTTGCATATTTGAAATCTTGCAGACATCTGAAATACTGGAAATAAAAGAATGAACTAAAAAAAATCTAGCAGGATGCTAAAGGTGTTTTTATACTTTCCATGTTACCCTTTACTGTCTCCTGCAAAGAACAGTAGTGTAAAGCAACTATCTTGATGACTTTTTGATATTCAAATGCTCTAGAGATAGAAGACATACTTGGATTATATTCTGCTTTGACAAGCTTTCAATGTCTGCATGAGAAAACAAGGTTGGATCTTGAACTTCTATAGCTTCATACAGATACAGATTCAGAAAGACTATCAAGAAAGAACATTTAAAAGGCCTTCTAGTATTCAGAAACCTTTGGACTGATATTTCTTACTCTATTTTCCCTTCACTTACCACAGAAAAAGAAAACAAACAGAATAAAATTACTTTTGCCAAGAATGAGTACTGAATTGCAAACCTCAATGCTTTTTTCCCCCCTTATGTACATAATCAACAAGCCATTTGTTCTGCAGTAAAAGCTGCTTGATATGTTGCCTCAAAAGCGCTAAAAGAAAGGCTGATAACATACTTCACCACTTTGGAGGCAGCAAGGACTGCACATGTTCAGTGCAGTTATCACCAAGGAAACAAATGATTGCATCTTATTTTTGGCATAAGGCTGTAGGTGTACGAAAGATCTGAAATGCACTCCCACACAGAGCTGAACTCATTCCTCATGATGCCAATGAGAGTACTGAGCAGAACTGCTGGAAGCACCTCCTAGCGGTAGCCAGAGAACCACCCACGGGCACTAGACGTGGTATCAGGGCTCCTCGCCTCATGAATTCCCCAGGAACATGCTGTTCCAGCCGGCATAATGCACAAGTCAGGCCAGGCAAACATAACAGGTTCTTTGGAGCTGAAGATCTCTGAATAAAATCTGTGAGGTACCCAGAAGTAACATGCATCAAGATATAAAAGCATTCAAATGGATTTTAATGAAACAATTAATTTAAGTGCTCTTCAGATCTTGATGTAAATTGCCTCTGCATCACAGCATTACAGCAGGATGCTTAATAAATTGATAGATTTTAAGGCCAGAAGGGACCATTATGATCATCTAACCTGGCTGCTTGCATAGTACAGGTCAGAGAATCTCACCTGAAATTCTGTAAGTAAAGCCCATAACTTTGGATTAAGCAAAAGCATCTCTTCCTAAAAGCCTTCCAAACTTAATTTAAAAAAATTTAATGACAGAGAATCCATTGCAGCCCTAGATAAATTGTTTAATGGGATGTTACCATAGCTTTTAAGGTTTTGCATCTTATTTTTAATCTTCAGTTTCCAGATTTTTACCCAATGTTCTTTTTCAAGCTTGCAATATAATTGTGACCTACTTGGAAGGAGTTTGATTGTGAAATCTTGAGCAGCCTTGGCTATGACAAAGTATGCACGTACAATTATCTTTCCATCTTTTTTTTCCTTCTCCCCAAAGGGTCACCTTTATAATATTCCTAGGACAGATAAGTGTGTCCTTACCTTTGTTTTGTGGATCAGGATCATTCTTTCCATCTGTTACATGCAAATATTTGCCATGAAAATGTAGCTTTCAGGAAATAAATATTTGGTTTCATTCTGGTGTCCTTATACAGGATTTTCCTAAAAGGGAAATGTCTGTAAAGCACTATAGGCATAAATTTATACAGAAATTGATATTTCACACTGCCATTCCACATGGACATGCTTACTGCATAGTAGAAAAAGAGAGTAACTCCAAATTCAAGAATGAACTCCCTTTACCCCATATTCCACAGTTACCTTCCTCTCTAGACATGTCCAGAGTACAAAACGATATTTCATCCTGATCTTAACACACATATGTGCAACCTCATAAACAGCAGAAAAGAACACTTGTGATTTATACCCAGAAAGGAAATGAGAATGATCTCTTCTAGAGGGATGCACATGAAAAGGAATCATATAGAAATGATGGTTTCATTAAATCTGACAGGGTAATACCAATACATACCATTTAACTATCCAGTCTGCCACACTTATGGCTTGCAGGATTCATCCTATCTGTACTGTGGTGGTCCATCCGCTAGCACTAAGATGAAGTTTTTCTTTTTGTCTGTACGGTGCCTGACAAGGCAAGGTCCATGGTTAGGGACACATGCGTGTTATTACAGCAGAAATAAGAAGTGCTAACCATAGTTCAATTCAGTGGGACTCAGTGTGCACATATGGTCTGTCCATATGGAGTTGATTTCAGGATGGGTTCCTTTATGTGCAGAACTTTACAGGTTCATAGATAAAAAGATGAAACTTTCAATAAGGAAAATAAGTAGAGAAGAAAAAAAGTAAAGATGGTAGCCAGAGACCATAATATTATTTTTCCTTTCAAACCTCAAAAATTAAAAACAAAGAAAAAATAGCCACTGAGAAATTAAAATCATGACTGCCTAGATTTGAGTTGCTCATTAAATATGGATTGCGCCTTGTGTCACACAACGTTAACACTATAGCCAAGAAGTATACTGATAGAATTAATAGCTGAAAGAAATGATCATATGTGGAGAGGCTACTTCTAGTTTTGAGAAAAATAATGGATAACTATATTGCAGCCTTATAATATTTCACAGTTTATAAACTACTGCTTGGTAGGCCAAGATTAAAATGATCACGTAAAAATTATATGTCCTGAGATATCTGTGAAATGATTTCATCTTTGCAAAGGAGAGTGCACACAAATCGATGTTAATTGCAACATTCATATTTCTGACTTAGTCAAATACCTTTAAAGCTTGATGACAACAGCAAGCTGAAATCAGCAAAGGGAATGTAGCAAGATGGAGCTGAGACAAGGATCAAGTGATAAGAAAGTAGAGCATTCCTAGCATCTAAGCCACTGCTTTGGGAGACTCTGTCCATGGAAAACAGCTTGACCTCCCTCCAAAACATCTGCTGCTTCAGTGCAAGGTCTGTGATGAAAGACACCACAAAGTGAAGATAAAAGGTGGCATTTTTACTTGGACAACAATGACTCCTTATGATGTAAGGCTGCAGGTTGAATAACTATGGAGGTAAATTTGAAGTAGAATAGGTGTATGGATCACAAACTGTCTCTGCAGCCTTTATAAACATTACTGTGAATTTCTGTACATGCCTAAGGGAAGAGTGGACCCTAGAAGTCCATGCTAGGACTCCATTTACTCCTATGATAGCCCAGTGCAGACTGGATTTTGTTCATTGTCATTTCGACATTCTGCAGTCACTGTTTACAGCAGACTGTGCTATCCTTTCCGCTTTTTCTTAATTGTAATTATGTTAGGAGTGTGTTAGACTGAAAACAAGTCACACACATTCTTTATTCATCACTCAGATTTTCTTTGTAGTCCCTTGTCCACAAGTTGTTCAGTGGAATTATTGTGGAACTTCTGTCCTTTACATGCAGCTTTCAGAAACGATTACTTTTTAGGTACAACAACTTCAGAACTGGCCACCTGCTTCCTGCTCCAAGGCTGGTCAGCCTGTGTTCCACAGAAGAAGCTTGCTTTGGGATACTGAGAAGGAAGAGCACATAGAAGACACTACATATTTTGCATGTATGTGTGTTGTAATAAATTCAGGATTGCCCAAATATTTTTGTTGAGTTTTGTAGTTGTATCATTTAATCTCTTGTTTACTCTCTGCCTTTGTAAAGGAGACGGATTGTAAAATGATTTCTCTACAGTAGCCAGACTCATAACATGTATTGAGAGAAATAATTCATTGCACAAGCCACAAAACTTTAAGACTGAAAGTGTCACTTTGTAATTAAAGTGTCAGAACAGCTGGGATGATTTATAAACGTTATATAATGTAATTATTATTCTGAGGTTTGTCTGTTTCTTGTAAATTTTGTCTACTCCTGGCACGTGTGTTAGTCATGTGGTATTTATAGCATGGGCTTTCCAAGCATAGTTTCAGGGATTAATGTACTAAAAATTAATGTATAAATCTTTAAAAATCAGATTAGTAGTACAAAATAGTAAGTCCATTGTCAAAATAAGAATAACAGCTGAGCTTCCCAGTGTGTTAATTCTCTTTTGTGGGGCTCTGAAGATATAGTACAGGTCTAAATGTACCATACTTTACACATAACACTAGCCGTGTGCAGATTCATCTTGCCCAAGGGAGCCCTTCTGTGAGGTACAAGCTAAAAGTACCGAAGACATGGCCAAGCAGAGGGAAATTTGAGTTCACAAATGGTGATACTTATTGCTCACTGGTACTTCAAAGCCACATGGGTAAATATATTCAGCTTGCATCATTTCCTTAAAGGTATACAAGCTCTACTGTGAACCACTCTTTCGTGCAACTAAACTCCAGTTCAAGGTAGATGTAAACACGACATTTAATCTATGTTGGTATCACGATATACTTGTAAATGCCTTTTGAATACTGAGATTATTTTTTACTATTTGTAAACATGATTTTGTGACCGATTAGATAAAAATTACCATGACCCTATTTATTAATATTCTGGGTCAGGACAGAACTCCCTTGTTTAGGTATCACTACCAATGGATTGACATAGGAGCCAGGTGTCTGAACTTCTTCCATTTCTGCTTGGAGGTGTAGGACAGGAGGCATCTGTCTAATTGTAGCGTGTTGACATCTGAGATGCAAGGGGACATTTGAGACTGCACTGGGCTAGCAAAGCAGCATGGGAGGTGAAGGAGATTTCACCTCTTGGATTCTGAGTTGGGTCACAACGGGGTTATCATCAAGACTCAAAAGTCACTAGGTGCCTATGCATCAGCAGCTGAATCCCTCTCCTAGCTGATGCGTCTGGTGGCACCTGGAGAGTTGACCCCTAAGGTAGATTCCTACAGCCCTGTTCAGTTGATCAGATAAAAGACCTCTAGAGCCCCTTGAGATGCCTGAGGTTATTTCATCAACTTTCTACCTTCCTTGTACAGAAGGTGCCAGTCTGCCTCGTGGTCTGTCTCCTAGTCCTCTCCATCTGAAATGGCTCCAAGATCTGTTCAGAGACCTGAACTAAGTCCCTGTCTCACCTGTGACACCTCCATGAAGATGCTTGCTTGCAAGTATCTAAAGTTATACCTCTTAGCTCCCAAAAGAAACTGTATCTCTCAGATATAATTTTATTTTGAAGTAGTTTCATCCTTTGCTTTCATGAGGCCACACAAACCCTTTATATTCTAAAAAAAAAATTTGCAAGAAAATGCCAAAATAAAGCTGTTTTCATTTGAAATTTATCAGTTTATAAAATATTTTGCACATATGAGTTTTTCTCTTGTATTTTTCTGAAGCCAGATTGTGTGTCTTCAGATGCTTGAACAGATATTAAAAAAAAACAACAGTTTTTAATTAATAAATATAGGTTTGATCTTTCCAAACTAGAAGCAAATTCAACTTGAAATTGGCTAAAAACATGAGAGGAAATTAAGACAGATGAAGATTTACTTTGAGTAATTTTAATAAACTACATGGACTTTTCACTTAAAAATGGCATTTCAAGCTAACTTTCAATAAACTTAGATAAAACAAAAGGATTTAAACCTTTAGATAAATAATGTGATAAACCTGAAATGTAATGATGTTATTTGGATTTTTTTTATGAGAAACTGATATTCTATTTCTTTTTCTTTTGAACTACAGTGGGTGTTTTTTTCTCCATCTTAGGAAAAGTGGAAGAAGAAAACTAAACTGAAGAAAGTTATAATTATTATTTTTCAAACTCAAAATTTAACTTCTATTAAAATAAGATCAAGAATGAGGATCCTCAGTGCTCTCTATACTGTTATATTTTCAGACAAGAGTCTTTCTCTTTCCCACATTTTAATTGTACTCTACCCTCATAGAATATGTGCTGTAATACTAAGCAAACTCTGAAAATCTAATGGTTCTAAATTTTAAAGAGTGGCAATACAGTTATTATTCTATCTCCTCTATTCCCAAGAAGCATGTAGCAGCTACAAAATCCTTCTTGGAAGTCCTGATTACTCTTCGGTTTTGGGCAAAAAGTATAATTTTTAAAAAGTATGACTAGGAATCTTTTTTCACACAGTTTAATGAAAATTATGCATTTTCATTTAAAATTTTTTATTACAATCAGCATGACATATTTTATATCTTGCAAGCTTTAATATTTTGTCCCAACACCATCTTTCACAACTTTATTTTTATTGTATTAAAATTTGAAATATCTGTCATATATTTTTGTTTCTGCCAAAAATGCATTTTTAAACAAATATTAGATTTTCATGATTTGTCAAAATACTAATTAGTTTCCATGTCTCCTATGATTTTTTTCTTCATCTTTCACAATTCTTTTTAAATTGGGCTGTTTGTCAATAGGGAAATAATCTGTGAAGTAAAAATTATTCTGTATATGTACCTACTATATTTGTGTAATACACAACAATGTGTTTACATTTAGCAATATATTTATATAAAAAATGTAAAGGTGTTTTAGATACCCTTTACAGTAAATAGTAAGAAATAGGTGCTTATAGCATGCAATTGTGAGGTAGATGTCCGAAAAAGCCATATTGATTGCAGCTAAAATTATCCATTTCTCTACCTTGATTATAAAAACCTGGAGTGACATACTCAGATGCATAGTTCTGCAGAGTTATTTTTACTTCATAGTATTTGAAAGTGAGAAATGTTTAACAAGTAGATATCCCAAAATTTGGGGCATTCAAAATTACTAGCCTTTAAGAAAAAAAAGTGTTCTTCATGCCTTGTTATCGAAAAGGAGCATGGAGAAATCAAGGAAAGAAAATAACATGCTGGAAGACTTTTCCTATGGAATTCAGCATGAAAACCTTCAGCTGTAATTCTCATCAAGGAAAAGACTTTAAATCGGCCCAGACATGAATACAGTTTGGCACGCTCTGAGATATCCTCTTTGTTTGTTGTTTCCATAGTAATTGCATTCCAAAGTCAATATAGGTATAGACTCCTTTAGTCAAAATTGGATATTTTATTTTAAATAATTCTGCTTTACATCTTTAGTACTATTTTCCTAGAAAGAGGCAAACACTACATGTCATGTATTTGATCATACATCTGGCAACAGTGAACTTTTCTTTCCATTTGTAGGAAAGATACTGTTCACTGTTAGAAAGGCTACTTATCTCTTAATATTGTTTCTATTTTAGAAGGTTGTCTAGATACATAATGAAGATTACAAAACAACTTATACTGCAGGAATCTCTCTTCTCTGATTTACCTGTACTTTGAAGTGTATAGGTGACATAGTTCACAATTGAAAATAAGAGCATTTATCTAGCCTATTTCTTTGTAAGGATGGTTTTGTAGAATTAGCATAAATTTATCAGTGCAGCTCAAAAATGCATAGGCAAGTTTATTTTTGTGATAGATGCCATTGGCAACAATGAGTAACTCATTCAGGAATGTTTTTATTTCTGTTGCTTTTAAGAAGTGGGAAAATGTTTCAGTGAAGCTGAATACAAACCAGTGCCTTACTGGTGGACACATGACATCTCTGCTGGGTTCAAGGCCTGTTTAGGCTAACTCTGGTGTGGCAATGCATGGTTAAATGCAAAGTTAAGGTTGCTTTTCTTGCATCTCACTCTGCTTCAGCTGTCTGCATCTGGGCTGGTTACCTTATCTTTTCCTCTAGTGATGGACAGAATCTGACACCTTCTGAAAGTGATTAAACTGAACTATCATGGTAATTTGTTTCAGGGTGAAATGACTGCACGCAGAGATGCTGCCATTGTCTCTGAAGGAATTCCACTCCTACTGGCTCAGATCTGGACAGGTGAAGTTAGGGTAGATGAGTTCCACTTGGATTTTCATTCCTGACAATTAAATTTAGGGAAGGTCAGTTTCACTTGAATTTTCATTCATTTGTATGTACTCATTTATCATATCTGCTATATAAAACTCTTCATGTATTATTCACTATTGGCAGGAAGCAGAGCAGCAAGAATTTCACAATCTTTCAACCATGAGTCAATATCAGTATGTTTAGATTACACATAAAAGGATAAAGAAAGATGTACTTCAACAGTCAAACATAAAAAACTTGAATAATTAAAATAAAACATTTAGTGTAGACCATATTTCACCAAATTTTAGATTTCTACAATGCAAATATTGTACATCTAAGTAACCTAAGCTCCATAATAATAAATGAAAAGGAATAGGTATTTAATTTACACCATTTAAGGTATATTCTTTGCTTTAGGATGAGGTAATTTACTTCCTAAAATTTTCTGATTCACAGGATCATAGAATGGTTGAGATCGAAAAGGGCCTCTGGAGTCACCTGGTCCAACCTGCCATGCTCAGTCAGGGTCACCTAGAGCCAGTTGACCAGGTATCATTCCCAGACAGCTTTTGAATTTCCCCCAGGATGGAGACTGCATCAGCTCCCTGGGCAACCTGTTCCAGTGCTCAGTCACCTTCATAGTAAAAACTGTTTCCTGATGTTGAGAGGGAACCTCTAGTGTTTCAGTTTGTGCCCATGGTTTCTGATCCTGGCACTGGGCATCAATGAAAAGATCCCTGCTCCATCTTCTTTGTACCATCCCTGCAGGTGTTTATATATGTTGATGAGATCCCCTCTGAGCCTTCTCTTCTCCAGGCTGAACAGTCCGAGCTCTCTCAGCCTATCTTCATAGGAGAAATGCTCCAGTCCCTTCAACATCTTCTTGACCCTTTACTGAACTCTCTCCAGTTATGTCCATGTCTCTCTTGTAGTCACAAGCCCAGGTGTGGTCCAACCAGTGCTGAGTAGATGGGAAGGATCCTCCAGTAATTTCCCTCCAACAGCTTCTCTCCAGTAATGCTAAGCTTCAGTAACTAAAAGATTCTCTCCAATAATTATAAATCAGTCTAGATTTGTAGTTCAGATTCAGGTAGTTATATTTGATTAGAAGAATTCAACATGTAGAGTGGGTTCTCCATTTACAACAATGAAGACAGCATCTGTATCGTTTTCCTTGGGAGGATTTTTAATTCATCATAGTTTAGACCAACAGTGAAGACAAGTGGTTCTCCTGCACATAGAACAAAGATAAGTTATTGACTGAATAAAGAGCGAGATAACATGTGCTGGCAATATGGCAAGCTCATATGTGACATGAACACGATTTAACTCTCAATGTAAACTAAATGAGGAGACGGAGAAAGTGGAACCATAGTGCAATCAGCTCTCTTCTGCACTATGTTCATGGAAATTAATTTTTTTACTGTTGTTAGTTGTGATACAAATTCTCAAGTACTTTAAAAATAGGCTCTGTGTGGCCTCAGCACAGGCTACTTTGTCTCTCTCAACCTCATTTTCTTTACCTGTAAATTAAGGCAAAATTCTAATCATATGTCATACCAATACATTAACCATTTGCAGTTCTCTGTATGACAACAAGTATTCAAAGGCCAAGATGTTCCACATAGAAACATAGTGATCCCACACACAAGGACAGCTAAAAAAATAAAAATAATTAAAAAGTCATCCATGAAAATAACTCCCCTATAAAACACCTGTCACACATATAGTAAGTCTAAAGTCTAACATTTTTCAAGCACTGAAATGAAAAGAAGAGATTTGCCCCCATGAAATGAAGACATTCACTAAAGTAGAGCAGAACTGACACTTACTTCTAGTTCTGGGAGATCCCAAAATATCAGACCTAGAAAACTTGACACATCACTCCATATAGAATAGCTACAGGCAAATGTTTTTAGGAATTTCCGAGCTCTGCATCTTTCCATGGAGGAATCTGATATCAGCTCATGGCATTGAGACGATGTTTGCTGTGAAGCACTATGTGCAAAATAATAATAAAATACTTGAAAACCAAACTCCTCAAGAAGTAATCCATACAAAAGGGGTTGAAATCCATTATCTTCATTGGCATTTGTTTATTTTTGGTGTAAGGGGCAATTAAGATTATCAAATGCATGTTGTCAGTAATTTTCCCACTATGACCCACTTTCAGTCCTTGTCTCATGCTGTCCTCATCATTTCTTAGTGATGAAAACATCTTTGGTCATGCTGGTAGGCACATGCTATCAGGATGCACAATATTCTGCAGTTTCCATGCATTTGAAAGTATTTTTCCTAACCTAATGTTAAATGTGGCTTTGTTTTTTGTGAGTGGAAGATCTAGTTCAAAATAAATTTGGTTGTACTTAATGCTAGATCACATTAAAATTTACTAACATACACAAAGCTTCCAGCAAAACCTTTTTTGTGCCTGACAATGAATTTATTTGAAAAGTGTGGAAGTTCATTGTTGGTGTCTCAGTCCAAGCCTGTGGCATGTGAAAGGACAACTTTGCGTCAGTGCAAGCCAGCGCACACACACACAAAATAGAATCTGTCCATTTACAATATAGATAAATGCTGCATACAGGGAGATAGATACATTATGCCTATTATAGCTGAAGACAAGCAAATGGGTGACAAAAGATCCTGGCATAAGCATGAGGGCTTTGAGTATTTTTATGTGTTCTCATAAAAACAGAAGGAGTGGTATAAAGTTCCCTTTGGGAACTCACTCAGAAGTCTTTGCTTCTCCAAGTGATTTGTCAAATCACTGCACTTAGAACCCAGTCAGTCCTTCACTGCTTCTGAAATTAGTTTTACCACTCAAGACCTTTGAAATTTTTGCTGGAATTGTTTATTTTGCTGAAACTATACTTTGAAAAAAAGATGGTAATGACAAAATTGCTTAGGTCAAGTCTATTGCATGTGACTAGGGACAATTTAAGAATAATTTAAACATTTTAGTCACAAGAATTTCTTACACTTATGTCAGAAATATTAAACATATATCTTCTTAAACAAACCTCTTTAGTTTGTCTTGTTTAATGCTTTAGTATCTTGCATGACTGATGCGTCACTTGCTTTCCAAACTATTTATTTTTAGTATATTCTACATGTTTATTCCCTGCTTGGGGGGAAGAAAGGAATTCCAGGAACACACTTGGCTGTTCATTTCTTTCAAGTGTCTTTCTAGGTATATTAAGTCTCCCAGAACCTATAAATGGAACACATAGAGTGTTTATAGTATCCATGTGAATAACCCCAATGAAGTCTTTGTTACCTACAAAATTCTTATTTTTTTTCTTCCAGCTCTCTACTTTTTCTCATGAAAAGTTGAAAGCAGACCCACTTTTTAGATTTGTAAAATAAACCCCAAATCTTTGTGTCTTCTCCTTTCTAATTATTTTGGCAATCTTGCTGTGAAGTATCAAAGAGATACACGTTGTACAATTTGCACTTCTGTGTGGCAGAGACCAGATGCCTGGTGACATCTATGCTAAACATACCACTGGCTGCAATTGGGCAGTATTTGATCTGCTTTTGGCATAGGAATGAGCAAACTAAAGGATCATGTTGTCCATTATCCTGCCCCCTCAGTGGCCTACGGCAGATGTACCAGGGATCTGGGAAGAGAAGAAGACTGTAGAGACACTTCTGTGGAGTGATCTCCCTTCCTCAAGGAATTTAGGGTTCAGAGACCTCCGGAGCCAGGGATGGTGCACTCATGTTCTATGGTTCTGTGACATGTTTTCCTGATTTTGTCTGCTCAGTGTTTGAACTTATCAAAATTTTCAACTACTATGAATCTAGCAGCTTAGCTATAACTTGTAGGAAGAAAAAAAATCTCTTTGCTTGTTTCAAACATACTGCAGCCTAGTAGTAAAAAAATAAGGAGAACGATGAGAAAAAGCTCTCATAATTCACCTCTTTGTTACTCGAAACTGTCAGCTATTATCAGAATGATTGTACATTACATTACATTACAAGGGGTTTTTTTTCACTATTTTCCCAAATGCCTAATGTCTTACCAGGACATTTTGTTCTTTATTCAAAGAGTTCACAGTCTGAGTAACTGAGTTTCCTATCCACTATTTGCACTGAAGTGAAATTGAATGTGAAGGTCTTATTTATATGTTTATTTAGCTGTGGATTACTTAGTGAAGTTCTACAGAGAAAGTAAAATTTAGAACAATTTGATTCTTAATTACAGTCATTATTTAGAAGGTAAGGGTGGCAAATCAGAAACTACAATTAATATTTGAGTCTTTTGTGCATCTGGGCCTTTGAGTATCATCAGACAGTTATGGAAGGTTAATAAGATTTTTGAATTCTAAACAACGTATGTCTTTTTCCCTTATCTTTCATATGCTGTGAAGAGGTTTAAATTAATAGAAACGTGAGTGAAGCTGTTATAATGGCCTACTTTATTATCTGCATTTGCTCCATGCAATGATCTCAGCCTGAAGAGCCACATGATCTTCCCTGTGTGAAGCCAGAAAAGCAGAAGGAAGGAGTTCCCCTGTGGGTCTGTTGGACTTGCAGATTCTCTCTTTCTTGTCCATTCCAGCACAAGAGGCCCCTGCTTGAAAATCTTATAATAAGCAGTGGCTATGCAGGTAGCAATCTGGGAATTAGGAAACACTTGCTTTTCACAGGTTTCCTTCTCCTATCATGTATCATGAAAAATGTCTGTATATTGTATATTGCAATCTCTGTCAGCTTGATTTTATCTGATTTGTTTCTTCTACCAGAGTTACCGAGAAAAGTGGGGTTCAGGTGAGGTAAAAGCTCCAGACTTTAAGAACCCATTAGCAAAAACAATCACAAAGTTTAAGGGGTTTTCTGAGGTATCTGGAAGTCTAGCCAGCTAAGATGCTTTTCAAACCCAAAGGAGGTAAAGCTTCCAGAAGGTTAGGGTAGTATTCAAAGGAAAATCTGAAGGCAGCATATGATACTAATTTCTTCCATACACATTTTATTTCCACTAGAATTGACCACATTTAATCATATTTTTGCTGAATTTATTTTCATTTTAAAAGGTATTCATTCTACAGATATGTAAAATTCAGGATCTTTTGCCATCCACAAAGTTTTTATTTATGTCAGCAAATCTCTTAGGTACACATTAGAACAACTGCAGTATTCTCCTCACCATTTCTGAGTATTCAACGGACTTTTTGGTAGTATGTTGAAAGGACCAATTTAAGAATAAAATAAAGTGTGGTTAAATTTAAGGAAAAGGTATTCATTTGAACTGCTTATCTGATGTACAAGTCCCTCTTGTATCTACAAGCAATGGCAAGGTTTCATAGAAATCCAGCTGCTCTTGGCCCAGAGGAGGTTATATGAGGTGACCTCAGCCTCTGAGGGTCCCATTTGGTTTATATACTTGTACCTGTCCCAATTGATTCTCTCATTCTTTTTCCAAATTTAGTTTTTCGACACTGCAAAGCCGTGTTTGCCTTACCACCAGGAGCTGTCAAAACCTGCTCTGTGCTAAATGTCACTCTCATGGTTTTTAATACATTGTTTGATTATCTGTTTTTGAAAGCGTACACTCACAGGAAACCAGCACACAGCTACTAGGGGTATTTATTATTTTTATGTTTCTCTGCAGAGCTGGATGAGTGGAGCAGGACAAGGCTGTGAGAAGGACCTAGAGGCACTTGTTAGACACAGCTTGTTCTGAAGACGAGCCCAGCAGGGTTGGTAGCCCAGGAAGAAGCTTCCCCCTGTCACCCTACAGAGGCTTCAGTTTATCAGAGAACACTGGAAGGGAGGAGGAAGAGCACAAGGTTTTAACTACAAGAGTAAGGCTCTGCAGTTGTTTGAGACCTAGCTGTGGGGTACCTACCATGAGGGCAAAGGATGTAGCTTTGCAATAGAGGGGAGCCAGTCCAAGAGACCTCCAACAGAGCAAAGCCTGGCCTTGCCTCCCCCTAGTTGTTTCCACCACTAGTTTTGCACATATTAGAGTGCTTTTTTGACCCCTCTGCAGGGAAGTTCCCCTTGGAAGATAAGCAGAACATTAACTCAGAAAAAAATGAATAGTTTTCTTGTACGTTGTTGTAAAATTTTCTGTGCTTTCAACCACAGTGAGTTGTTAGATGAAACAGGGATTTCTCAAACCAGCACACTATTACCCACCTAGTGAAACCTGGGCCCTGGCCTACCATCAAAGTCAAATTCATGTATGAGCCACACACTACTAAGAAATTGTATGACACTTTTCCTCTGAAAGGTGATAGGAAAGCATTCAGAACCACTCACCAAAATTTCCACTCTGCCCAGCATGCTCCCAAAAGCCAGAAGTCAGGCTGTTTTTCAGCAAAGAGCTAAAAGCAGAGGTGAGGTGTAAGTGGAGTGTAACAAAACTGTAGAAAATACTGCTTCAGCATCCCACTTACATACTGTCCTGTCATCAAGACTGATAGGTATCAGGTAAGTTCTGTCATCTGTAGCAAAAACCCAAGTCATGCAGATTTTGGATTGGTAGCTACTTTTATACTATCTTCAGTCCATAACAGGAGGAAAACTGCCTTTTGTGTTTTGCTGTTGTTTTTACACTTTCATTGCTATGATTGTATCAACACCTCTTCTTCCTTGCTTTGGACTGCAGATCAATGACTTTTTTTCTTGCTTCTAGAAGTCTCCTGTAATATTTGGCCTATGTTTTCAGACCAGTTTGAATACCTATTCTCTAGCGCACTAAGTCTGTCTCTCAATCTCCCAGTATCAGAACAAAAGTAACGTGGCCGCATAATAAAAGCACTGATCCACTAAAATTCACTGATTTGTTGTTGTTAAAATGAATAGTTTAACTTTGTGCCAGCAGGATTTCTGAGTAATCAAATATAATCTGTCCACACCTTTATGTTTTCACTAGAACAAAAAATATAAACTATAATCTTCATAAAACAATAGCACTTGTGTCCCTGTGTTCTCTGAGTGGTTCAACAATACTGAAACTGGGAATGTGAGCATGGACCAGGTTATATTAGGATCAGGAAGCGGGTTGATTTGCTAATGCAAAGATTGCTCTTAATAACTGTGATAACACAACTTTAGCTTGGGAAACCAACTACATCTGTGAAGTTTTTCTGCACAAGTTCAGGGCTAAGGCTGACTGAGGTGACAGGAGTGCTTTGAATTGCTGCACAATTGCACCTTGCTTAATTTTGGAATAGGAACCCAACATTCCACTCATCACTGAATACGCCTATGGTTACATCTAGCAGACCATCAGCTGTGTGGACTGCATATTAGGTGCGCTAGTCCTGAGTTGAAAATTGGTTACTAACACCATTCAGAATAATTTTTAAGCCTGTAATTTTCCTTCTTTCATACACCCAAATGGGTCTTTAATCCTTATGTTCAAATGTCATCCCAAAAGATGTGGAGGTCTTTGTCTTGGTCTAAAAAGCTTGTGGGATTTTATAGTTTGCTTCTTAGTAAAGAGCTATGAATAGTAGGTGTGAACTTCTTACTTTCTAATAAGAAACTTGATTTTTTTCTACCTAAGGATAAAAAGTTGATTATAAATAGAAATTGAATATTTTTCTCTTCCCTGTGTAATGTTTAAATGCCTCTTAAGGACAAGCAGGACTCTTCTTAATCTTATTCTTCCCATTTATCAGTAACCAGAAGACAGATTTTTTTTCTGGTTTTGGCTACAGGGTGATATCTATGGCAGGTGTCCTTACCCTATATACATTATCGTTTTCTTTCTTCTGATGTACAGAAGCAAGATTTGGTCCCCTGGAAAACCACTGATAATTCTGATAGCTCCATCTGGAATATGGGGCAAAGGAAATAAATCATGTTTTGTCATTCTGCTACATGAAATGTGAGCTCAGCAGGAGCTCAGAAAACATCTGAAGCCAGGTGTCTTACAAAGTGCATAATAACACTGATGCTGAACAGCAAGTAACAGGTAAGGATCAGAGAGCACAATCTGAGTCTATTGGTCTGTCAGACAGAATTTCCTGGCCAGTTAATAGACTATCTTTCCTTTCACTTGTCAGTGTTCTCTAATTGTCAAATCGTCCTTGTATTTATCCATATCAATAACCATTCTTTTTGCTTTTTCTCTTGATAGTTCTTATTTCCACTGGTAACTGAGAAGCATCAGCTTTTTCTATCCAGCCTTGGTTTCTTCAGAGTTTTATGTTTGACTTTTAAAATAATCATAATTAAAAATTATTCTCCATTTACTCATCCCAAATTTCCTTTTCCCCCCGCTCTACATAGACAACTAGACCTAAAATCCCCACAGAATTCCTAAAACATACCAACAGGCAATATTAGAAGATACTTTCTTCATGGTGTCATCCAGCTATCAGAATTTTTTAAAACCCACTAATATTACTTCATTTGATTGCTTCAGTATCAGCAGCCCAAAATGGAAATTCCTTGTGATATTTTACAAAAGACATGATTTTGATTTTTTGAAGATCAGCCCACTCAGATCTAAAGAGACCAAGAGTTAATTTTATGAGGTAATCTGAACCCCCATTGAACACCATTATTTTTTACTTGGAATGTTCCCTTTCTTTGTCCATAATCATATCAGAAAGCCACAGGCCGTGTCTATGTGTAGTTTGATTTAGCATTGCAGTGTAGTGTTGCAGATCTGATCCTAATGCCACAAGCAGGCCAGCAAGTGGGCTTTGGGAAGGCTTCTCACTACTCTGTCTGGGATTTTTCCTTCTAATAACCATTGACATCTCCATAAAGCACTTATCAGCCTTTTAATGAAAACATAAGTTAGATTTTAAATACTCTCATTACTGTGCTAGTCTACTGGACTGAAACAAACACCTTAACTTATCCAGTCACAAACTTTAGGGTAGAGTTAAGATTTAGGGACATGAGACAGAACCCCATGTCAATTTGTTGTTGAAAGTTGCCTCTATGAAACCCTACTGTGAAGTGATTCATGATCATTTATGTTTTGTAATCAAGTAAAGTTGTATATCGCCACTAAATATCTGTATTTTATGTTCTTGAAAGCAGAAAGTGATGTGCCTTAGCCATGCTGATCTTATGGTCTACCTAGCATTTGAGTGCCTGAAAGTAATAAGTCTTGGCCCATACCTAAATGAGGAGACCCAGGTGTGAGAAATGGGTCTCAGAACATGCGAGAAGGTGGTGTCTACCCAATGGCAGAACACATGGGAAAGGTTTCTCAGCCAAAAACGCTGAATTCGACTTATGCACAAACTTTGTGCAGATATGATGGCTGTGTTAGATAAACAATGAAATAAAGGGTGTTGGGAAAAGAAAGATGGAAAGTCCCACGAGGCCTTTTTAATGAAGAGGATTTTGCCCAGGTGCAGCATGTGATTGTGATTGTCTTATGTTTCAGTGAGTCTACAATCACACATGGGAATAGAAACACGTATTTTCTTACTTGTTTAACATTTATGGCTGTTAGTATATGGAAAGCTTATTTTCCCAACTACTATCTGAATCACTGACAGTTACTCAAAACAAGACTCAGCTCAATAGTAGGTCAAGAGGGGTGTGTGCTGCTCCTCAGTCACATTCCTCATTCAGAGCTTCTCATTCATATAATTTCACAGGGAATTCCTCTGTTAACCAGATGCCTCAGAAATTCATCATATGACTACTCTCAAGGCTCAGATTCTTATTCTTTAGCATTTAATATAAAATCTCATTTGAATATAAAAACAGGGTATTAAATGTATTTGTGTGTATGACTATCTGCCTAAATATGTATTTGAGGCCTTTTCTGGTTCACTCTGAGGCTCTACCTCAAGTCTTTCCAATCCCAATTAAAAAATATATATTCTTATTCTCAGAGATGGGTCTCTTCTCACATAAGTATTTTTGCACTAGCATCCATGGGAGGAACAGTAAATGAAATGGTGAGGTTTCCCAAACAGACAGACATAAAGAAAACAAAATAAATCAAACAAGTAACATTTCTATGATAGAATCTGTTTTATAAGCCTGATATGGAAACCAGGGGAATCAAACAGTAGTAAACATCAGACTGTGGTTAGAAATATTTGTCCAAAAAGCAAATCCTTTCCCTTTGCCCCTTTTGCTCCAGGCTCCCCCATCACAGGCTCCCTGGCAGCAGGATTCAGGGATAATCCCCTGGAATACCTGAGGCATAGAAGCCAACAGGATTAAAGCACCTCGTGCTCCACACCATGGTCATGTGATGACCTGCTGATCCCAGCAAAAGGCATAGTTTCCCAGCAAAGTTCTCACTTAATTTGCCTGTATGTTGTTCCTACCCTCCTGAGATTCTGCCTAGGCACAAGGAAATAATTCACAAAGTTTTTAGGAAAAAATAAACCCAAGAAAACCACTCTTACTAATAACAGCAGTAGTTGAAGAAAATAACGCGTAATTCATATGTGATTTCCGCAGCAGTAAAATAACTGTTGTCCCCTAGCTTCAAGAAGCAACTTCAAAGAATGTCTAACTTTTAAATCCACCCATGTGGCTCTGTTAACACTGCTCGGGCTAATGTACAGGAAGAAACAGGTAGGTGGTCTGGAGGTTGCCCAGCAACATACTGAGTAAAGAAGACAGATGTGTTCACAAACTGCTTGATGGGAGAAAAACAGGAGTCAAGGGGTTTTTTCCTGGTCTAGAGACAGCTGCTCAAAGTGCTTCCTGAAAAAATCTGTTGGCAGATTGTCTGTATTCCCCACAAAACTGCAGAGAAGACTTTTGTGCAGATTTCTATGTGTCATTAACTGTGAAAGTACTATCAGTTCTAAAACAAAAATAATTGTCTTATGAAAAGTTTATGATTTCTCTCACTTCCCTTTGCAATATGCACATCCCAGAAAGGCAGCTTACACTGAAATATAAAAATGTCAAGCCAGACTATATATCCTGGTTCTGCTCTATGTTCACACTTAATCTGCCCACACTTTATGTTTGCTTGGTGTTAAAAAAATAGTTTATTCCAAAATTCCTTAGTTTCTAATTTTTGGGTTCACAATTCTTCCCATATAGCTAATCAGAACTGATCATATTCTTCTAGTTCTTTTTTTTTTAACCATCCATTTGTTCTAAAGCATATAATCAAAGCAGGAATTCAAAGATCTTACAATCGTGTCTGTGTCCAAACTTTAATTTTACTTCCTCTCCAATTGCCTGAGGAAAGCAATCATGTGCTAGGCAGAAGATGAAAGTTTATAATAAATGCCTGTATTTTGAAACTTGTGGGGGGTGGGGAAAAAGTCACTTGGCTTTCACTTAAAACATGTGATAATCAGATTAACCCTGAAGTGTATTTTGTGTGTAAATGCATCTTGGGTAGGAATGGGGAAGGATATTGGAGGACTGTACCAGAAGTCAGCAGTGAAACATTCCTGGCAGAGGGGAAGGAATTTCTTTCACACCCAGGATTTTGGAGGGGTCAGAGAGAGCATTCCATGCACTGAAGCATAACACAGATGCTCTCCTGCTGCTCTGTCACTATGCTGTTATTTGCCATGGGTTTTCTGCTGGTCATCCTTCAGCCGTCCACGGGACAGTTCCCCAGAGTCTGTGCAAACACCCAGAGTTTACTGAGCAAGGAGTGCTGTCCCCCCTGGGATGGAGATGGATCCCCTTGTGGAGAGCTTTCCAGCAGAGGGTCCTGCCAGAACATCCTTCTCTCTCAGGCTCCACTAGGACCACAGTTCCCTTTTTCTGGTGTGGATGACAGAGAGGACTGGCCCTCTGTATTTTACAACCGGACATGTAGATGTGAAGGCAACTTCATGGGATTCAACTGTGGAGAGTGCAAGTTTGGTTTCTCAGGGCTCAACTGCACGGAAAGGCAACTGAGAACAAGAAGAAACATCTTCCAGCTCACTATCAGTGAGAAGAACAAATTTCTTGCCTACCTTAACTTGGCAAAGAACATCCCTAGCCAGGACTATGTTATTGCTACTGGCACGTATACTCAGATGAACAATGGCTCCAACCCCATGTTCAGAGACATCAACGTGTACGATCTCTTTGTGTGGATGCATTATTATGCCTCTCGAGACACACTCTTAGGTGGGTCCAATGTGTGGCGGGACATTGATTTTGCCCACGAAGCCCCTGGTTTTCTGCCTTGGCATCGGGCCTTTCTGCTGATGTGGGAACGTCAGATCCAGAAGATAACAGGTGATGAGAACTTCACCATCCCCTACTGGGATTGGCGAGATGCAGAGGACTGTGGGGTTTGCACCGATGAATACATGGGTGGCAGACATCCCACCAACCCTAATTTACTCAGCCTAGCATCAATTTTCTCCTCGTGGCAGGTAAGAACAGGCCAAGGGAAGGGGAAGAGAATTATCCCATCCGATGTTAGGCACTTAGGTGAGGTGCACAAGATGGGAGCTTAGCCACGCTGCATTCCCTTAGGTGTTCCTAGAGAGAAAATAAGCAATACCAGAAGACAAATCAGATTTTATGTGGACATAATCTTCATTTAGAACTATTCATTTGTCTCTTTGTCTTGTTTCTTTCTCATTGTAGGATTTAGGTTGCTTAATTAAGAACCCGAAGGTAAAGTGGAAGGAGGAAAATTATGCCTTTGTGTCCAAATATGGCCTTTAGCAGGTTAAATAGGCTTGGGTCTGGTGCAGTCAGGTCAGAAAAAGCAGGACTTACGTACAAAAATTTCTAGCATAAAACCATTGCAAAACAATGGATGACAGAGTGATAGAAATTGAAGTACAGGGTTTTCTCTAATCCTCTCCCAGTGAATTCCTCCATCCAAGAGTTAAAAACTATCACATTAAACTAATCTGCTTTCAACTTTAAACAAACAAACAAACAAGTAACTAAATCTTTAGAGCACAGAAGAACCAGCTGTGTAATTCACATCAGTAGTTCAAAAAAAATACAAGAAATAATCTCTGTTGCTCTAAGGAACTAAGAGGTAAATACAATAGTGATTCCCGCAACTTAAAAGCACTGTAGCTGTAAAACAAATTAGCTGTAAAACAAGGTGAAATTACATATATACATAAGTAATAACGGTCTTACATAGCTGAACTATAGTGTGCTGTTCTAACACTGAGAGCTTCTAGATTTTTTTTGTCTCTTGCTTATTACTGATACATCACCTAAAATACAGTGACAAAGGTCTATTAGTGTCGATAGACACACTCCATCATGACAATAGCAACTGTTGCTTCTGGCACTGAAGTCTATGATTACGCTGTCTAAACTATCCTTGTTCTATTTATTTCTGTAGCAACAGCCCAAATGAAAGTTGGGCACTTTCAGTGATTTAACGGAAAGAGATACAAATTCAAGTAGCTCTGGGATATTCTGGCACTACAAAACAGCAGCCAACTGGGCTAACTGGGCTGGTTATGCTGTATTTAGTCTTGTTTTGTATCCTCTGAATAGTACAGGCCACGTATATACCTCTAAATTCAAGAACTATTCAACAGAACTATTTTAGGCTATTGTCTGGCATGCCTTTTTCTTCCCCAAACAGGTGCTTTTCAGGAACCTTTCCCAGGAGAATGTTTGTATACAGACACCATGTTTGGGACACTAAAATGATTTTACTGACATAGACATGGATTATTTTATGTTGTTTATCCTCAGTGCCTGGGAAATTTCCTGGGCACATTTAGTTTACCACTGGAGGCATAGTCATAAAATAGATACAGGTACAAACATGTATTTTCATCCCATTTTCTAAGATTCTACTCATTTCTAACAACTTGAATTTGGATGAACTCTACTAACTTAATTAGATTGCATTATCAGAAAGAAGTGGTTCTGATGCTGTTCTGCACTTAGCTGAATAAACAGTTGTATGACAAAGGTACATGTGTTAGAGTGGATTAAATGAAACCAGAATTGCATGGGTTACATGTGTCAAGTGGAGCTATAAATACAGTGTATTGGATGAGACAACCAAGGTAGGAGGAGGAAGGTAGTACAAAGGAATCAGCAAGTTACCAGCAGCTGGAGGTGTCAGATAGTTGTGTTTAGCTCATTTTTTTTCCAAAGGTTTTATTAATCCTATCCAGATACTTAAGATTTTCCCATCCTAGTAATAAGTACCCAGAAAATTTTTGAGTAGCAATTAATAAATTTTTGAAACAGTCAGGTTTATAACTTCTCACTAATATATTCTGAAAATAAAGAATTTTTTATGAAACAAGTTGCTTTAAGTGATATTTTTCTATAACTTTAATGAGTGCAATAGTAAAAAAATGTACTATGTTTAAAACACGTTCAGTGTCAGTGTATGCACTTGAGAGCACCTAAGCCCTTTGCTGAAGTTTTCCAAGTAATTTCTGAAAATGTTTACCACTTATGTTTTTCAGCCACTTTTGGAAATGTTATACGTTTATCAAATTTTCCAAAATAAGCCTATGATAACTTTACCTTCAAAGGGTATTAGCCCACTTCAACATTTTCTATCTATGTATAGCTCTATCGTCCTATCTAGAGAAAGAATAAAAGAGATAGAATAGATCTGCATTTTCAGTCAGTGAATTTGGGGTAAAGGTAAAATAGACAGTGATATTTCTTTATTAGCTTTGAATCCAAATTTAAACAATTGTTTAATAGAGAATAGCAGTCAATACAGTTCCTTCAAGTAGCACAAAATAAGAGATCAGAATATCACTCCAGAAAATCAAACGGGAACAAAAATAGCCTTAGCTTGAACCAGAAAAGAGCCACAGATCTGCTTCAGAATACACTGATTATCCAAGCTCTGTGGCTAAACAGCATGAATGGAAAAAAAAAGAAAAAGAGGAGAATCCAGAAATGTGAAGGAATTTAGGCTTTAACAAGCATTCAAAATAAAAAGAGGGCAAGTGAAATCAATAATATGGTATCCTTTTTAGAATTTTAAGTGTCTTTCCAAAGCACAACAAAACAATGCCTGCTATGTTAGGAAATGGTTATAGTTTTATTTTTAAAAAAGGTAAAGTGTCTATTTGCAGAACAGCATCCCTTTTCTTTTTTTTAATCTCAAAGAAAGGAGAAAATACTTTATTCCACTGAGGAGTTGCCATGGCAACATGGATACCCATGGATACATGCTGAAATTCTTGCTTTAACCTTAGTTTTCCTTCAACATGCTGCTGTTATCACTTAGCTGAGTGAATAATCCATCCACATTTTTCTCATATTTGTCATTTAAGTGACACTTATTCCTGCATCTTTTTTACCAGCAAGACTATCAGGAAACTTTACTGGTTTTGTTTGGTTGCCTCATGTGGTAGGATATGTGGAAAGGATTTTTCATGTTTTCAGGTACTTGTTTGTGACAATTCAAGTGTTGCATTCAGCATTAGGACTGCATGAGACGTACTAACATTTTACCAATTTTTGCAATTCCATGTTGAATTAACAGAAAACTATATGGGAATTGGAGACCTTTCATGACATTTTCAATATTTTTTTTTTGTTTTAGTGCCCTTTTTCTACAATTATTCAAGATAATTGATTTGCTAAAAAAAAAATCTAGTTGCAAATGTCCCTACCTATGGCAGGGGGTTGGATTGGCTGACCTTTAAAGGTCCCTTCCAACCAAAATGGTTCTATGATTCTAAATAGTAGGAGGTGAAATTCTTCTCTCCTCTGTACCAGAACTAATTTCAAGAAATAACTGAAGTCAGTGGAGTTGCAAATGTATAAAAATCCTCTGCAAATAAAAGCAGAATCTTTCTGCTGGTAGTTAACATTAGAGTTTGGGAATCCCCATGGTGTGCTAGACATAAGATGAAGCAAATAAAGCTGGAGAATATAAGTGCTGTTTTAGTTTTCTAGTGTGATAAGGAGGCAACACCACCAACTTCAGCCCCTTGCATTTTGTCTCTCCTAAGACCCGAGAGAAGCAATTGCATAATGTGGAGAGCTGGCTGCTCTTGGATGTGTTGATGTAAGCCTGCAGCCAATTCTTTGTTGCAAGAAAGAGTTGGAAAATTTCCCTTAGCACTTCGTTTCATATCACCCTGCAGAACCACTTACACTAAAACAAAAGCTACTACAAAAGAGAAACAAGTTACACAAATAGAAAATTGATATAATGCTCCTGAACTAATAGTGACAGCACTTTAGATCCATTACCTGAAATTATGACTCCATAAGAAATATGAAATTCAGCTATTCAGACGCTGTTATTTAATTCTAAGCACAGTTTATCAGGGAGCTGTATTGCTGAATACAATTGCTGTATTGAATAGTCTGACGGCATCATTTGAAGCATTATTTTACATCCATCTTTAAAAACTGCAGGAAATTTTTAAAAATACTAACACTAGAAGCCAGCACTTCTTGATACTTAAATCAACCAAAATCTTACATCCATCACCTTGTGGACACCTGAGGATCACATGAACTCAATTACTTTATTTTTTATTGCAACTTAATAGGTTTTGGTGCCAACTACAGGCTGATACATTAGAAAGCAACAGCCCAAATGGAGCAAGTAGCTATAAAGGAAGAGTTTATGAAGATTAGTCTCTAATGATACGCTTCCATGGATTATAAATTTGGAAGATTTCCTGTTAGAAAGAGGTACCTCTTCACACGCCACCTCAGTACCACAGTGAGGGCGTGTCAGGATCTGTGCACAGCAGGAGCAGCCACTCAGATATCCTCAGCCTCTCTATGTCCCTGTAATTCGCTGTCCACAGGATCATGAGTGGATGACAGTGAAGTTTGGTCTGTGGTTGCTTAGCCATTCAGTAGTGTACAGCCATGCTTGCTCATGTAAGGAGTCATGTAATATAAAAGATAAATAATATACACTTTCAGAGCTGTATAAATTAGTAACTAAGGAATTACATTAAAATTGAGTTTTGTTAATAATTTAGTAGAAAAAGAAGCCTACCATCTCTCTGTAGAGAGATGTGTCTGAGTGATTTCATGTAGACATGGAGACAGCAGCAGTTGGAGACTGTTGGAGAGCAGGGAATCATGGTCTGTCAAACCATTAAGTGTTAATGAATACTTCAGCAGTAATTGTTGACAGAGTTTTCTACTCCAGTCCAGCACCATTTTGAGGTGCTGAATGGGGTATAGGTTACCCCTCAGTTCTGGGCTCCCTCCAAGTAAAAAAGATGAAAGACAGCTTTTACTGAAGGCTGAGAAAATACCTTGAAGGGCCTGGGTTTGTTTCAGTGCTGTCACTTCATGTTTGTCTCACCTCCTTTTAGCTTGAGTTTCACAGCTCCTCCAGTTAATGCATGTGCTGTAAGGAGAAGAAAGATAATTATCTTATCCTTGCACAAGATGTTTCTTAGAATTTCTTAAAATCTTCGCTTTCCAAATTTTCTTCTTTTTGTTCGGTCCTTTGCATGTTTTACCTTTCTATTCCTGCCAATATTCAGCACTACATGAAGAATCAGATGCAAATATACAGAATCTCTTAAAAATTTTTTGCTCTGCTATAGATCCAGCATCTTTCAAAGCTCCACCTATAAAAGCAAGGTCCCAAAATATGGTTTCTTCTGTTGCAGGTTATCTAGAGTCTAGACTTCATGTAGGACAAACAGAGACATAGAGATGTGTCAAGGAAGGCCGTGAAGTGCCCACATCACATGTCTGTGTCTGGCATACACCGGCAAGTCAAGTGGTTACTCTAGCTTTAGTCTGAAGTGGTTCTTTTCTGCTTTTTAATCTGGAACACAACACAATGAAAATATGCTGATATAGTTTCTGGAGGGGAGCAGACCTCTGCTCAGTGATCTCAGGAGAGAAGCAGAGCAAGGGACCAGTTATAAAGGAAGCAGAGGTGTGAATAAGCCCTTTGAGCAGCTGTGCTGCCCCAACAAACTAAGGAATTTCAGATCACTTTGTAATTTCAATAACACAGAAAATCTCCTTTTTTGAAAGTGTTCAGGCAC
Source organism: Neopelma chrysocephalum (assembly GCF_003984885.1). Lineage (NCBI taxonomy): Eukaryota > Metazoa > Chordata > Aves > Passeriformes > Pipridae > Neopelma > Neopelma chrysocephalum. The sequence goes on along the minus strand of NW_020897702.1, from coordinate 16,963,653 downwards.
ATATTATTTAATTGTACAGTATTCAATAGTACTGAGTACCCCTGAGATCTAATAAGCAAAAAATAACCCCAAGGAATTTGTCACAAACCCCTCCACAGTCTTGAATTTAAAAATAGCAGACAAAGGACTGAACATCACTGAAGACTCCTGTAATGCATTTCACTTTATTTTGCCACAAGGGCTGGTCTGTGCAAGCAGTTGCAAAGCAGAAGGCAAAAGGATTTCCCATTTGCCAAAGGTGTGAGACAGTAGCCTTTACAGTCTGTTTTCTAAGAAACATTCCAAAGAGCTGTGCTCAAGGTCTCTACTGCAAAGGATATTTTTTGCTGGGTGCTACAAGGTCCAGATGCAATAGTGTATATTCTGGACTGCCATCTACTGGCATTTGGTCTGCTCACTACTTACATAAGCTTTCCCTCTGAGTATCTTCCTAAGAGTTTCCCTGGAGCTGATGAATTTGTGAAGGCAAATGCAGTTGGAATTTTAAGCTTTGTCCAAGATGAACTGAGAAATTTGCTCAGGATGGTTCTGAAAGGGAACAGAAAATCATCTTTTAAACCAACATCTTTCTAGTAGAAAGTATTCCTGCTGAACAAAAAGGAAGGCAATGGTGTGACCTATTTTATGTATGCTTTATGCAGATTATATTCAGAAAGAACTATTTGACTGATCTGTGTTCTGTTATCACTTACACTTATCACTTAAAAGAGCAAGTTATAGTTTCAGGATAGACCCATAATTTATATCACTTAAAATTAACAAGAATACTTTTTCAGTAAGATTTAACTTATGACCAGACCTTAATTTCTGGTTCAGAAAAAAAATGGCAGAAGGTTACAGACAAGCATTTTCATTCCTGCTGCTTATGTTGGCATTTCTTGACCATGACTTACCAACTTCCTTGTAGCACCTGGCTTCTGTTTAGGATGAATTTGATTAGTCAGACAGTTAAGGAGGGCTACACTGAGACATAAATAAAAAAAATAGCACTCTAACAATTTATAAGCCTCATGACATTAACAGTTACATTAAATCCCACTGAAATGGATAAATAGAACAAAGGGGGAAAGTTCCTTTTTTTAGAGATATATTTGAGCACATGTTTTAAGATTTCCCATCTGAATATCTGAGAACCCAGTGTTGAAGACAGCATGTGATTCCTTTTTTAAGACACAATGGGGATATATCCCCAGGGCTGTGGGAAAAGGATGAAAGATAGGAAATGGCAGGGTAGAGAACCCAGAAGATATACACCTAGATAAAACCCATAGGAAGAAAGTTAAATAGAAAATCCACATATAGGTAGTTTCTGAGTCAAGTCACAACTGGGAAACAGGTTGAGCTTCACCAGCCAAGGCACATTTGCTTTCTTCACTAATACACTTCTAGGGACACAGGATGGTGCATTTTTATAAACAAAGAAATTACTAGAGGATCTTCTGAATCATCCCCCTCTTTTCCTTCTAATGGGAATAAACTCTCTCAGTAATACAAATCAATCATAAAAACAACACTGTATCTGTTTTGTTTATAACTGTAGGTCTCTTCCTGTCACTACTCCTCGCTTCTTGGTGGGGATTCTTAGAAGATACTCCTTAGAGGCAGAGTCCTGACTTCAATCCCTTTTAGAAGTACAATCTTGACCCACTTGGTGAGCTTCTATGGGTCATGTACACATGAAACTCTCTGTTGGACAACTACCTACAGCCTGCAAGGGCACCTCAGTAGCTTTAACAAACTAGGGCAGATTTCAGCTAATAGAGTAGTCTCTGGGGATAAATTTCTCTGATAAGCTTTCTTATCTACTGCAAAAAAGATGAGAATAATTTTTTCATTATATTCATATTCATAGAAAATTTATCATTTAAGAACTCCAGATTCTTAAGAACTCTGTGTTATATCTCCATCTTCATCAAACATTTTCTGTGAAATTTTTGTCAAATCACTTACAAAAGGATTCATTTCATCTCCTTCTATTTATTCAAAAGTTAGTTCAGCAGCAAAGCGACTTGCTTTTGTCTCCATCTTCAGAGGCACGTCCATGCCTCCAGGGTGCAATTCATCCCATGCTAGTATAGAAGCAGAGCATCAAGCTGAACACTTAATTTTGCTCCGCTTGCTAACTGCAGTCCAGAGACAGTTTCTGCATTGATTTTTTTACTCATTTTATTTCACTGACTAAGTCAATGAAGAGAGTCAGGCACCCCTAGAGGTAAGTACATCTCACCTACCAGACATCTGGTTTGGGAGGGCTAAATCACACTCAGAAGACACCTCTCTCTCTCTCCTGACTGCAGAGGTCATCCTAAAGTGTTACTTCAATCTGGCAATTTGTTCATGGCTAGTACCAGTGAAATGAATCTCCCACTCACTTCCTTCATTAACAGAGGATCTCATATTCTTCCATTTCATTCAAAGCAGAGATGGTTGTTTTCACTCACTTTCTTGTCCATTGTTCTGGTCCATGGAATAGAACTATACCTTCAGGATAAAAGAAGTTGAGGTTTCAGTGTTAGGTGTTTTCTCCCCTATGATGTTTCACTGATGAGACCTGTTCTTTTTCCACACAAACTTCTCATTAACTACATCGATTACTTCCTAACAGCAGAGCCCTGTGTTTTGAAGGGATCTCTGGTGGTTAAAGTTTTACTTGTTTTGGTGTTTTTTCAGAAGAAAAGCAAAACAATAGACAGTGAGTTTGTTTCAGAGCCTTAGATTCACCTGCTAGGGATACAGAACAACTTGTTGTTCTGTATTTTGAGCCACTGTTGCTCTGTTTCATTTACATATACCCACCAACTCTACCAATATACACACCCACTAAACTCTCAATCTCATCTTCTGCTTGTCATTGTGTCATTATATTTTTCACCATCCTCCATCCTGACTCCATGTCAGGCAAGTTCTGAATATAAAGTAGAAATAGGAGTTAGTCCTTGTGATAATTCCTTGTAGGTTTATTGTACCAGAATATGGAAAAAAAAATCCTTGCTCTCATTTTGGTCACTTCTCTGGCCAAGCAGGGAATGCTGTGAGAGCTACAAGAAAAACCTCCTGGTGATTAGAAGACCCACATCATTAGGTTACAAATAAATTACTGTGCCTTAAAAAGATATTGAGCAGCATCTTAGTGGAACTTACAGTCTGTGTGGACACTTTTAACCTATGGCAAATATGAAGGAGTTTGACTCAGATACAATTAGTTGACTACCATTTGAAGTTACATTGAACTATCTTGCTCTACCAGGAGTCTCAAACTGGACTGGCAACTTCTACAGATCATCTGGCAAATAATGACTTGTTATGCAATTGTAGCTGGACTTTGCCTGTGAACTGAGAAAACTTATGTAAATTATCCTGGATTCGGGCAGTATTTTATATCTGTATCCATCTCTCCGTTCAAGATCCTTTCCTAATACCCATTACTACAGTATTTCAGTGGGTGGTATATGTTCATCTCCAGAACATTTCTAGAAAGTACGGCAGCAACTTTTTCCATTTTGTACATGTAGCATCATTAAGACATAGTGAAAGTAAGCTGACATTAGACTGACAAAGCACAGACAGATATTTTCATAATAAAAGTTTTTTTTCATATTTCAAGTCAACAATTCCTCCTCTTACTGTGTGGGGAGAAAAAATCTGTGATCATGGTTTTGTTCAGTAGTCTGATGAAGCCAAAGAGCCTTCATTTAGCAGCTGCAGCAGCAAATTCAACTCTGCATCCTGCTGCATTGGTAGGTAACACCAAATTTACCCTCAGTGTGTTTTCAAGAGCATAAATGAGGTTTGATGACTTAGTCCACATAGGTAGTTTCAGATACAGACTAGTGTATTTCTTCAAAACATGCATTGTAGTAGAGGGGTGTTTTCTAAGACATAACCAGCTCATATTAAAATAATACAGAGAAAATATAAAAAATAATATATATTCTTGAAACAAACCTATTACAGTATACATTTTCTTTGCTCTTAAAAAAAAAATTAATCAAAGTCTCTCTTTTGTTTTTATTTTTTTTCATTGCAATTCTTCTAATAGAAAGTGTTTTATACAGGTAATTTGTACTCGGTCTGAAGATTACAACAGCCAACAGGCTTTATGCAATGCCACAAGTGAGGGGCCTATAAGGCGAAATCCTGGGAACAACGATAAATCAAGGACCCCAAGGCTCCCATCCTCAGCTGATGTTGAATTTTGCCTGTCACTGACTCAGTATGAATCTGGATCCATGGATAAAATGGCCAATTACAGTTTCCGAAACACCCTGGAAGGTAACATGTTTTATTCTATTATGCCATTTCCATCTGTAAATTGATTCTCTCTGGGGCTAGAGTCTTTAAACTCTGGGTGGTTTGAACTGACTCCATGAAGAAGAACTCGAAAAGAAAGAAAAAAGTTATGCTTTCACCTGGAATAGCAACAGAAAGAACCACATTAAAGGCATTTCATAAGAAACTATAAACTATAGAATAGATCAGACCCTAAATCGATCTGTTAGGAGATACTATCTCCTGCTACAGTCAGCACCAGGCACAGCAAAAAAATATACCACTGCAAAAAGGAGCTCATTTAATAATCTGCTTGTGCATAACCATGCATAACCATGGCCATGTCAAAGGTTTGCCCTGGAATTCACAGTCTTCCAAGAACCAGGCTGGACAACAAGGGTGAAAGAGGATACTGACAGTTGGCATGTTATATTTACATCCTTCCACTGTGAACTCCATAGCAGACTTCTTCCTAAACTCTGAGGAACAGGGATTATTATAAGTTAGCCCTTAGTATAATTTCCAAGAGAATTTAATTATCTTCATTATCTAACTATACAGCCTGTTTTGAATTTTCCTAATTTACTAGTAAACAGTTCTTTACTTAAAGAAATTCTCAATTATCTGTCTACTAAACTCTTTTGAATCTGGTAAAATTTCTTATAAGCAAGGATAACATATTGTATATTTATAAATAAATATTTCTACAGTAACATATATCAGCTGAATCAAATGTGATCTACTTCTTATGTCCCAGAGCTTTTGACTTGCAAGGAACTCTATAAGGGCATACCAATGCAATTTAGGAGAAGGAGTGAGAATAAGATAAGTGCCATGAAGATGATCAGAGGGATGGAGCAACTCTCCTATGGAGACAGGCTGAGAGAGCTGAAATTGTTCAGCCCGGAGAAGCGAAGGCTTCAGGGAGATCTTGTTGCAGCCTTCCAGTACCTTAAGGAGGCTTATAAAAAGGAGGGAGAGGGATTTTTTTATACAGGCAAATAATGACAGGACAAGGGGCAATGGTTTTAAACTGAAAGAGTGAAGGTTTAGATTAGATGTTAGGAAGGAATTCTTGCTCAGAGAATAGTGAGGCACTGGAACAGGTTGCCCAGAGAAGTTGTGGATGCCCCATCCCTGGAAGTGTTAAAGGTTAGGCTGGATGGGGCCCTGAGCAACTTGATCTAGTGGGTGGCATCCCTGTCCATGGCAGAGGGGTTGAAACAAGATGATCTTTAAGGTCCCTTCCAACCCCAACCATTCTGTAATTCTAAGAAAGCAAAGCTTTTAATACGTCCGGTCTTAGTCATAATGTTGTGTGGAACGCCATAAAGCTTTCATGGGAAAAGTGAACCAATTTCTTTCTAAAATGGTTAGAAATTCAGAACTTGTCTGCTTCAGCCAAGATAGAATCCAGACAATATTTGACTCCGTCTCTGGACATAGTTGTGCTTTCTGTCCTTGAAAACAGAAACAACAGGATATATGGGAAGAAAAAGGTGACATAATTCAGTAGAGATCCACCTACATTTTACTCCATAAAGTATGTGAACAAATGCAAAGGGTCGAATAGAAGGAGTAGAGAAAAAGTAATTTAAGTAAATAAGTCATGAAATTCTGGGAGTCTACCGTCATATTACCGATATTGTAAGCAAAAGCAATAACACAGTCTGTGGGAGTTTTTTATTTTATTTTTTAACCTGAATTATTTCAACACTCATCTTTACACCACAGGAACACAAACTTTTCTGTGAACTAACTTATTTAGCTAACAGGTTACTGAATTGTCATTTGAAGTTAAGAATTCATGACTAATGTTGAAAAAGATGGTGAAAAGCTTTAAAATGAATTTTACTGCCAGAATCTCCTCATATTGTATTATCTACTTTCTTACAAATGACCTGCTTGTTTTTCTGTTGTGTACAGATACCAAGCTTAAATTGACCACTTACATTTATTGTGTCAGGGCCCACTTCTGTATGACAGTATTCTTACAAACTTGTTAACACTTTATAGTTCCTAACATTTTGTTCCTTCTAAACAAAAAGCTTTTCAGTCCTTCTTTACTTATTTGCACAATTTTGTGCTGATACACCTAAGGTCAAATTCCAATCTCTTTTAGATCCAAAGAAAATCCAATGTCCTTTGACTTTATTAGAATTACTCTAGGTTTGTGAAAGGTGATCGGAACCGAGCCAGTGGCTGTAATTTAGCAGTTCCTGATTTACATCAATGTGAGATTTACTCCTCAGTTTCAGTTCTGTAATGGAAAACACCTGTGATCACATAGGGGATCCCCTTCTGGGTAAAACTTTATGCTCTTCCATTCTTCAGTGCACTGGAACAAAGACTAAAACTTTTATCCTTCGAAGTGGCAAGTATCAGGATCGTTATGAGCAGATCACAACAACATGGGCTGAATCTCTGTTTGACTAACATAAAATGCTGCTGCAGAGACAGAAATTGTAACACTGAAGAATTTATGTCATAACAGTCATAAACAGCAAAGGTCAATGTTGTTCAGTATAACAACACCCCCAGGAGGTCGAGCACATGAGTTGTCCTCTCACTCTGGGGCAGACCAGATTCTTTGTTGAATGAAAAACAGATTAAAAACTGTTTGCACTTTGCCCCTGGAAGCAATTATTTCAAATAGGATTTGTTGATTTGTGGCCCTAACTGGGAAACAGTGTTGACTTCATTGGAAATGTCATGGATACAAGTAAACAGAAAATCAGCCTAGTTTAAAAGCATCAGGTAAGATCAGAAATGGAATAGCTAACTGCAAATTAAATAGTTTGGATTCTTTTTCAGTTCAGTTTTGGGGTGACACCTTGAATGCTACTTCCTAAAACTAAGAGATGGCTGAAAAACTTAGAATTTCTTTTTCTTTATGAACAGATTCTACAGTTGAAACTAGTTTATTCATGGCAACTTCAAATGAAAATCAGTGCCTTCTAAGTTTTGCACAAAGTGACAAAAGAACATTAAAAAATATTCTACAAGTCTACATCACTTTCATTATTCATGAATTAACTCATGTCAAATGGTATCAAGCCAAGCCATGTCATAGCATTCCTTTGTCTGTCACAATTATGTATTGCTACTGCTATTCTGTCATGAAATAATGGAATAAAAAATCAAACATTTCAAAATGTAATTTCATTCTAATAGGACATTTTCCTTTTTTTTTTTCTGAAATGAGAGATTTTGATCTGGAAATCTTTCCTCAGTATTTTCACAGTGATCCATATAGCTAATGAAGAAAGGTTTCTCAAAATGAAGTTTGCCAACAGAAAACTTCTAATTGAAAAAGTTTCTGCATACAGCCAACATTCCTCACCCAGCTCAAACCTCAACCTCTAGGTAAATTTATGCCGCACACTGAGAAAGTGCTGTCAAGTTGCGAAGCGTCGTTACTAGAGAACTAGAAAGACTATTCACCACAGACCACATTGAAACTCTACAAGAGTAATTTTAAGAAAAAAAAGTAGATCGTGACATGGTCTAAATTACATCATCACAAACTTTCATTACTCTAGTCCCCTAGGTCAAATTCTGTGGATCTTGTAGCTAGCTCTCTCAAGAGGGATTACAGTAATAACACTGCTTAAGAAAACATGTAGGATCTAACCCTGAAAAGTTTTCTGTGAATTTGCCAATGGTAGAAAAAATCCATGAACATAAGCTAGAAGAACATTACTAACTTTAAAGATCTGCAAGGATATGGTCCTAAAATTCTCATATTTTCCCTCCTATTTTAAAGTAGATGCACCTATCTGACCTGAACTTCTCTGAAATGTGAAAACTTTATTAAAGAACAAAATCATACCCAGGGAGAATGGGACTAAGTATATTATTTAGTTGGACTGGGATAGAGAACCATAGAATTTAGGTTGGAAAAGACCTTTAAGATCATTGAGTCCAATCATAAACCTAACATTGCCAAGTCCACCACTAAAGGATAAAGTCATAGAATTGTTAAGACTGGAAACAACTTCTAAGATCGCCGAGTCCAATGGTTAACCTGCCATTTTCACTACACACACATCCACATGTTTTTTAAAGACTTTCAGGGATGGTGTTTCAACTACTTCCCTAGACAGCCTGTTCCAATGCCAGACCACTCTTTTTGTGGAGTAATATTTCCTAAAATCTCATCAAAACCTTCTCTGAGGCAACTTGAGGTTGTTTATTCTTTTCCTGTTGCTTGTAACCTGCGAGAAGAGACCAACTCTCACTTTGCTTCAGCCTTCTTTCAGGTAGTTGTAGAGAGTGAGAAGGTCTTCCCTCAGCCTCCTTTTTTCCAGACAAACACCCCCAGCTCCCATGTTCAAACACCCATGTTCAGCTGCTGTTGACCAGCACCCCAAGTTCCTTTTTCATTGGGCAGCTTTCCAGCCACTCTTCCCCAAGCCTGTAGCACTCATGTTGTGAACCAGCATTTCGCCTGGTTCATTCGAAATACAATTGTCCTCAGCCCATCAATACAGCCTGTCCAGATCTCTCCGCAGAGCCTTCACTGAGTCCAGAGAAAGACAACGAAGCTGGTGAAGGTCTGGAGACAAGTGTTATGAGGAGCAGCTGAGAGAGCTGGAAGTGTTTAGAGGCTCAGGGGTGACCTTATCGCTCTCTACATCTGAAAGAAGGTGGTAATTGGGGGGGGGGGGGCTGGCCTCTTCTCCCAGGCAACTAGTGACAGGATGAGAAGACATAGTCTTAAGCTGCACCAGGGAATAGGTGGAATTTCTTCACACCTATTGACAATAGGTGGAATTTCTTCACAGAAGGGGTGATTAAACATTGGAATGGGCTGTCAAGGGCGGTGGTGGAGTCACCATACCTGAAGGTGTTTAAGGAAAGACTGGACATGGTACTTAGTGCCATGGTCTAGTTGACATGGTGGTGTTAGGTCGTAGGTTGGACTTGACAACCTTAGAGGTCTTTTCCAACTTAATTGAGATTCTGTGTTTGTGTGATTCCTGCCCTCCAGGAGATGAACACTCCAACTTGTTGTTGTCTGCAAACTGACTGAGGGTGCATTCAATCCCCTTAACATGCAACATACAAAGCAGAATTTGACCTTTAAAGTACCAGCTGTCCTTACCACTGGCCTAGAAAGTCATACAAAATTAAAATTTATTTTGTAAGAAAAAAGTTTTACAGTTAAGAAAACCACCTGCAAAACTGTTATGAATATCTAACTGTTGTTAGGCATGCCATAGATGTTAAGTAGTTCCCTAAGATAATCAAAGGAGATAGGATTTTTGGAATGGCTCCTCTATTTCTGTAGCAGTGAATGGTGCCAAGGCTCTCCAAGCTCTGCATACCTGCTAAGTGCAGTTACAGTGCTTCAGCCAGTGGCTAATGAACAACTGAGGAAAACACTACCTGCTTTCAACACGTAAAGCTCTGCACTTGACTGTGCATGGAGTTCCGTGGTCTCTACTAGTAGACAGTAAAATCTACAGTTAATATAATTAAATACTCTATTAAAAGGCATACATGACCTAATTGCTTGTTCTATGAGAACCGCCTATAAACCAACCTAAAAACTGTCAAGCAACCTTAATTTTGAGTGGCATCATTAGCTTCTCCTGTAGTAGAGTTTGGTCTAAATTCCCACCTAACTTAATTCAACCTGGCCCAGTGAAGCTGCTTCAAATCCACTGAATCACCATTGCTGATTAACAGTGTTATAAGCAGGAGTAGAATCATGTTTATGAACCCCTAAAACTGTGATTTTTCTCTTGTTGAAATCACTGGGGAAACTTCACTTCAGTGGTGTATGCCCTGATAGCTATTTCTAATGCACCATAATTAAAAAAGAGTTTAAAAGGATCTCTGAATGTTACAGCTTCCTATACTGGCCAGATGATTTAACAGCTCACTGCAGTCTCCTCCACCCATTACTCAGCAACTCTCCCTCCTTTTTTTTTGGTACTGTCACTGGTTCCCATCATATCCTTACATGAGGTACTGTATTTTAGTAGCCTGGAAAAAAACCCTGACATCCCACACTCCAGGGTAGTTTAATGCCAGAATAGTGAGTGAAATCAGTTCACAGAAGGACTGATGAGGTGCAGTTTATGCACGGGAGAGGAAAGCACAGCATGAGGCAAGACAGGTGGAGAAAGTAGAGTTTCCCTATCTAGAGACAGGGAGCTCTTATTTCAGCTCACCTGCTTGTATATCTGTAGTCTCACATCTGCTATAGAGGTGATTTTACTGCAGCTACCTCATCAAAGTCTTCTGTATTCTGAAAAAATTGTAAAGTTTTCACATATGCATTTTAGGTGACTCCATCCCTTTTCATAGTCCGTCATCCTTCATAGTTGACCATGCCTAAGTCTTTTAAAAAGTCAGGGAGCAAAGAATCAGACCTAAGTTAATAAAATACAGTGACACCACACTGCAGCCTTATTCCTGCTAACTTTACAATTTATATGGAGTTTTTGTAACAAGAGATCAGATATTAGAACTTCTCATGTGCAGGGATAAATGTGACATCACCTTTGACATGACTGGATGCACTCCAACTATCTGGGAGCCAGAGGGTGAGGTTGCTAAAGCTGTCCCAGTTACAGAGATTTTGATTATTAAAATAAATTGCTTGTGTGCAGATGTTCCATGAAAAGCTATCCAGAGCCAAAATTAATATTCTGAGTTTTTTTATGAATGATTAGATCGTTTGCAATGCATTAGGAAATTTAAGAAGAATCCAAAGTCTGATATAAAACATCTAGCCCTGACTAAAGTTTATCTTCCCTTAAACATATTTATAATGTATTGGAATATAAGTAGAAGAATAGCTTCAGAATGATATACAGATATATCATATTCTGTTAATATTCACAGAAAGTTCCTAGTATTGCTAAATTGACTGCTAAATTGAGCATGTGCTGTGGCCATCAGCAAAGAAAGCCAAAGTTGTTGTCATTGCTTCCTAGGAGTTTTGGACAGCCTGTCAATATAAATTGTTCATCATAAGTAATATTTTATTCTGCTGATCCCCATGATTTGATAGCTAGGTAACATAGCATTCACCATGATTCAAATTTCTGTGGGCCCTATTCTCTCTGAGAACTTCTGTCCTTTGCTCTTTATGTCACCCAGCAGGCTCTTCAATAATCCTGGTCCACATCTGGTGTACTCGAAACCTGCAGTATCTGTTCCTTTTTGTTTCCTACATCCAGAGTCACTCCACCTTAAAAACCTACAATTTTCATAATAAGCCAACTTTACTTCCTCCAACTGTCCTAATTATGTTTTCAACTCTGTCTTCCTAATTATGGGAAGCAGAGGGGCAGACATTGATCTCTTCTCTGTGGTAATCAGTGACAGGACCCAAAGGAATGCCCTGAAGTTGTGTCAGAGGAGGTTTAGGTTGGATATTAGAAAAAGGTTTTTCACCCAGAGGGTGGTTGGGCACTGGAACAGGCTCCCCAGGGAAATGGTCACAGCACCAAGCCTGATGGAGTGTTTTGATGATACTCTCAGGCACATGGTGTGGGGACTCTTGGGGATATTCCTGTTCAGGGCTAAGAGTTGGACTTGATGATCCTTGTGGGTCCCTTCCAACTCAGCATATTCTGTGATTCTGTGAATTTCTCAAAAGCTTTGTCATACTATTAGAATCAGAAAGATGGATGGTTAGTATGGTATGCTGGTTTCTAGGTGCCATAGTTATGATCTGATTCTTATTATAAATATCAGTGGTTTTATGTCAGATGCTCTTCCCTTATTTGAAAAAAATAACTACCAAGACAAAGCTCAATGAGGGAATTTAGAGTGACAAGTCAATGCAATCATTTCACACAGAAGATCAGAGTCCTAGCTGGGTCTAAAACTCAGGTTTCTAAGTTCAGAATGTGACCTTACTCATAAGGCAACTCTAGCCACATATCAATTAATACTTTGTGTGACTCCAAGAGGAACAAGTGCAGAGCAAACCAGTTGGTACTGTGGACCTGAATTCCACATTACACATGAGGGCTTTGAAAGGAAAGGGTCTTTCATAGTAGCTGTAGTTCAGTCCCCCAATAGTTGGCACATTTTAGATATCCTCCAAAAGGAATCCAGTTTTGCAAAGTCAGAAATTGCCTTGTGATGTGAGTCATAGCATGAAATAGAAGAACTGTTGGGAGATTCACTTCAAAAATATGTTATGAATTCTCATTCTTAGTCCAAATAAGTAAATAAAGCAAGTGTTCAAAGTCTGTGAGGAATTTCACAAAGATAAAAGCTAGGATCTTTGCTTTCCCTGCCTTGCATACCTGATAAGCTGCAACAATATTGGGAAAACACTGAAGATCAACACAATGACCATATTGTTCACAGCCCTTTTTATTTGATTATTAAATTGTGAAGATGTCTAAATGTGACTCCACTACGCTTCCTCATCCTACAGCTTATGGAAATTGTGAGAGGAATACATCTTCAGGAACCAAATAAAAGAGATAGATCAGAGAGGTTTTGTGTCATGGCTTTAATAGCAGAACTAGCATTAGGTTCGGAAATAGATTGGGAGGACAACATATATTTCTGCTCTTTCTCTCTGGAAAAATTCCAGAGAAGGATCAGATCACTGAGTTGGCTTTTACTAGGAGTCCTTACAAGTAAGGAGGAAGCTTGGCTGTTGGGACACTGAGTGGAGCTACCAACATCAGAGCTGAGGAATGGACAGTCTATCAAGATAAAAACTAATGGAGAGACTCATCTTCCAGTATTTCCTCTTAGGGAGTTTGGGTCTTCTCAAAACCCATCTTTTAAGTTCCTCCAAAATAAGAGCAATCCACAGACTTCTGGCCTGTAAGTCTGACTGTGAAAGATTATTGATTACTTACCAAATCTGCCTGTAAATGTTGGATTATAGCTTGTAGTGTGTTGGGTCCTATCAATAAAAGAACATAGTCATAGAGACAAATATTAATAAATGAATGAGTATATTGTGGGATAAAATAGCCTGTTTTATCTTAGCAACCTGTAAGTATAGAGATCCAAAATGAAAATAAAGTGAATAAATTTTCTCAACATAAATAAATGTGTGCACCTAAATATCTATAGGGATTATGTTGCCTTTTAATATCCAAACAAACTGGACAAACAAATTTAAAAATATAAAGCAATTTAGCAGTACATTTGCTGACATGCTACATTAGCTACATGGCAGGAGTTTTAATTTAGTTTATTCTAATTTCATCTTTGCTATGCCTTTGAAATATATTAACACTCCTTTACATGTTTTCCTAAGCTCTTGTCTAAAAAGCTGAATGTAAATGAATGGGAAAGTAGGTACTTTGATCTTCACTGTTACTGGAAACAGAATTATACACATTGTCATACCAGCATATGATTTCCTCTTGAATCTACAGGCTTTGCTGATCCACAGACTGCAATATCAAACCCATCCCAAAGTGGTTTGCATAATGCACTTCACATCTACATGAATGGCTCCATGTCCCAAGTACAAGGCTCTGCAAATGATCCTATCTTTGTACTACACCACGCATTTGTTGACAGGTAGGTTTAATTCTTCTTAGTAAACCTAATTCATTTTGTGGGGTTTTTCTACAGTATGCTTTTCATCTGCATTTTAATACTGCAAACATGTTATGTGCCTTTACATGCACAACATTTTCAGACATGTAGTATTGAGCTCTGCTATTATTTGAAAGCACGTGTCATTCCTAACCTGACTGTATGTTCATTGGATTAAATATAACTTGACAAGTTGACAAATGCATTCAGCTTTTATTAACAAGGTAAAAATAGTTCTTCAATGATGTCATAATGATTTATATATACGGATGTGTATGTCAGGAAGTTTGGATCAAAAGTTAGTGACTCATTTAAACACAACTATAATCAGTTGGAGCAATTCCTTTACATTCTAAATATCAGGGCTGTTTTAATTTCTATTCTATAAGGAAAATCCCAGCCTGCTGTTCATAAATAAAGAAGAAAAAAATCCATATTTCAGTGTGACAAACAAAACTGTGACTGTCTCTTGATGAAAGAGAAGAGTACAGCTGTGCAGAATGAAAGAAAGAAAACAGAAGGATATCACACTTATTAACAAGAAAGAGTAAGGAGCACAATTTTGCAAGATAATAGTGAAATTGCTCAATTAAGGGCAGCATTCCAAGATTTAATAGTGACCTTAAAAATTTCTATGCCACTATAACACATGTGAATGGCTTAAAAAAATTTAAACTCAACTGCATTTACACCAAACTCGGATGAATAAAGAGCAATTAAAAAAAAAAATGCTAAGCAAAGGACAGTAAAAGCCACACAAACAACACTTGTTCTGGAGCGGTTTATATTTTCTTATCAATCTTCTACTTTCTCCCCCTACACTGACTGTGACTTGACTACAGCAATGCTTAGGACAACAAAAACTATTACCCTACTTTTGGGAGTCTTCGACAAATCTGTATGGTCAGAAACCTACTAACTGGGACTCTGCCCTGCATGCAGGTGCTTACTGAGATGAAAATCAAAACGCTTTCTTCATTAGGGTCACTAAGGCATGCAGCACAGAAGGGATGCAGATTACAACTTGCAGACATCATCTTGCACTGAAGTTCCTTAGTTTCGGGCAGTTCACACCAAAACTCTTATATAAAACTTTGTCTTATTTAACCAAAAACCTAGTAGGTGTACAAAAGACAAAACTGAAGTCAGATTATTCTCTTCATATATATTTAATATATAAAAGGAGGGGGGAAAATAATGTAGTTTATATCTATATATAGTAAAATATATAATATAATATATATAATAATATAAATATATAACACATACATTAGATATTTAATGAGCCTAATGATTGTATTCTTCACACTTTAAACATTGAGAGATAGGGCATCAAGTCTTAGCAGGTCACCCAGGCATCAATGAAATGGTCCCTTAAATGGGTGACCTACCTGTTCTCTGCTACTAATACGGTAGGGCAAAATTAGTCTTCTGGAGGTGTCAGTTTTGAAACTGTTTTATGTGAAAAGCTTTTCCTCCTAACATTTTAAAACTTAAACAGCATAGCTTAGCTGTGATTTAGCGTATCCATGCATTGACTGCTCAGCAGGATGGATGCGTGAGGGTTTCAGATGCGGTTACAAAGCTCACTTTGGTGATTGTAAATTAACTTTCCAATATCTAGGCTATTAAAAAGGGAATCAATTGAATATTTATAGAAAAGGTACACAGAAGAGAAAGAATTATGATGTGCCGTATCAAAAGAATTGTTTTCCTTAGACACTGACACTTGTATAAGACCTACATATCTCCTAGCTCCCACTCTTTTCAGGGTTTAAGTAACAACTTGGTCCTCATGCTGACCCCTCAACATGAAATTTGAAAGAGGAATTTCAGTTGTAGTCATTATGAGTCCCTGGAAATATTTCTCATAACTGTGGTTGTTATCAATTTTAAAAGGCAAAATTATTTGCAAATGACAACCTCATTAAGTCGTACTGGTGTTGAGGAAATAAATCACTGCAAAGGCACTGTGGGGGCAATACAGATATGCATGATGCAACCTCATCCCATCTGTGGCAGAAAGAACATTACCAGTGCTATCCAGCTGCTGTCTATATGGGCTTTAGTACACACAGATGTAAAAACTCAGAATAATGTTGCCTTTTGTATAAGTGACAGAAATGCATTAGTATGATTCCAGTTACTTTGGTTACTTAGCAGCCCTATCCATGACAGATTAATCATGCTTTTAGTTATAATTAATAAGTAGGTGACTGATAGGTACATACGGTACATTTCAAAAAATGCTGTTCCTCTCCTACATAGACTTTACATCAGAAGGGCTGAAAAGTTATTTTCTGAGAGTCAAACAAGAATACAAAGAATAGTGAAAATGGGAGAAACAGTATCCAGAGCAGCAGAAGCACATTTTATCAGCTTTTCTCATTTGGGCAGAATACTTTTGAGCTTATTGCTATCACTACATTGGGCCAATGGGCTTTTAACTGACTTTTAAATTATATCTTCTGACAAGGACAGCATCTTTTTCCACGTTCCTTGATGAGAACATGGAGAGTTGCAAGATGGGGTTTTACTGGCAAAGTGTGTAAAAAAACTGGACACCAACAACCACAGTTCTGCTGGGATTGCAAATGCAGGGAAGAACAGCTCTGTGTCAAGAAATAAAGAATAGTCCAGTACTTTGAGCATCCATGTAGGATCCAAAAGAGGAATTCCCTCACTCCATTGCAAATTCTTTGGGTGAAAGTGAGCATGTAACTTGCTGTCCCATGCTTTCATCCCCTGGAGATGTGTTTCCTTCCCAACGATTTGAATGAGACTTTTGAGGAGCTATTGAACTGAGCTTCAGTTAACCCATCTGTATAGTGGGTGATATTAGATGCCTACGCAAAAGGGATGCTGTCAGGGTAAATGCATTAATGACTGTGAAATGCTCAGTTACAACCATAATAGGAGTGATAGAACTAAGGCAATAGATCATAGGAACTGATTTTGCATGGAAACATATGGTACAGAGGAGGATAAACAAGTGTATATGGAGTCTGCTGACAGGTGTGAGCCAAATGTTAGAAGCTGCTCTCCAAACTGAGCAACAGTCAGCCTACCATCTGCTGTCCTTCAGCCTTTCCTGCCTGGGCCTAAACACAAAAGGAGGGAATGATAGACAAAGCAGAGGTGAAGTTGAGATCGCTCAGGTGAAAAGAAAAACATCGGCTTGCAAACACTTCCCTTTTTTTTAGGTCATAACCTCTCAGAAGTGCAGAAGTATGAAAGCACCCAGGCAATAGCTTTCTTAGCAATGATTAATCAGGCTCTTTGACTTATCATTTGATAGCTAGAAGACCTAGGGATCAAATCTCTGTGCTTGGTAAAAACAGCTGACCACCCTGAAAATTATTAATTTTTAATTGAATGGCTTTAAAAAAAAAAAAAAGAAAAAAGATGCAACAAAATATACATTCAGCAAAAACAAGAGCTTTTTTAGCATTCTGAAGCATTTCTCTTAATTGCAAATCTCTTTACTATTCAGATATGCTTTACAGTCAGCACAAGGGAATAACAAGGGAGAAGTCAACCCACTCAAGCTGGAAGGAACAGCTGCACAGGCAGTGAAAGCAAGGGCCCACAGTCCCACTTGAGCTCACTGGGGTGTTTTCTGTGCTCTGAAAAGGAACTCTTTCCTCTATGCTGAATCTTTCAGACCCTCTATCTCTACAGTCACATAGTATCTCCATCTGTTCTCCCTGCACTTCTGTCCTTTGAATGTTTTTTTCACCTTTCTTCTCATTTGTTTTGTACTTCTACTCTTCTTGATTTCCACACCCCATCCCAACAATTCCCCTCAGAAAAGCTAAATAGCAATGGGGAATATAAGTTGCCATACAACCTTATAGCTGTACAACAGCTAATGAAATAGGGCCTCAGTTCTCATCTCGTTTCTAAGTTCTGCAGCATCAGGCAGGGTTTATTACAATAATGTGGACAACTTCCAAAGGCCCTGGTTTTAGAACAAGCCATTTAGCACTAATTTTCTAGAGAAATCCGATACTGTGTAGGATTTCATTCTCTTGCATCTCTAAAGTCTAGTATTTGTTAGACTATTTGCATGTTGTACTACAGCTAGACCCAGATTGTCAGTATTAGCGATGCCGCCATTACAACACCTATTCTCTCCAGCTTTCATGAGTAACTACACAGCTCAGAATACTGCTGCAACCATCATTGCTTTAACTCAATACTCTGCCCAGGTGTTCTTCTCTGTCCATACCCTTCTACTGCTTTGTTATCTTCACATCAGGTCAACTGGTCTCTACTGTGAAGGTCCTTCACTGCCCATCCCGGAGTCATTTCTTCTTCATTGTAAAGAACTCACCCCTCCAAAACGTTCATTATACCAATCTCTATTGTAAATCTGTTTTGTATTCAGACAAGTCACTCCATGCTCCTCGTGGCTGGGCCTTGTTCACCCTGTGCATCCACAGATTCAGTCACTGTTCTTCCTTTCAACATGACACTTGAAAAAAAGCTCAGATGCTAGTGAGCTGAAACATTCACTTTGTAGGTGGACTACTGCAGTCCCACTACATGGGTGCCTAGTCCTCCTCCTGTCTGCTTGCATCTATCTGTTGTCCCTTGTCCTGTGTTTATGTCATATGCTCTGTCATTAAGGGACTGTCTCACTGTGCTGGTCTGTGTGGCACACGGCATATTCTTTGCCTCTGACCATGGTTCTTAGGTGTCAAAGCAATATGAGCAACAGGAGATGACAATTGCTTTATTTACAACTGTATGAAGTGGCAATGACAGGACACAGCTGGACATCCGTACTCTGATCTTGTTACTTCAGTTACTGTTTTGCTTGCTATCACATAGGACTGATTTCTTGCATCAAAGAAACAAAATGCTCAGAAGTGGGAGGTGTGCATATGTATTTGTGTGTGTTTACATGCATTCTGCTAAAAGTAATCCAAGCCAAGGATAAGGTCACACATGGAATGGAAACACTCATTTACAGCCACTGACATACATGCATACTGCCAAGTAAGCGCAGAAGAAACTCTCCTACACATCAGTTTCAGAGCCCAATGATAAAGTCAAAAATTCTGCCTAATCAAGGCAAATGTCTGTGTGCCATGCATTAACATCAGCTGCCATAGACTCCTATGCAGAATGCTAAAATAAACCCTTCTGCTTCAGTTGCAGGCTGGAGCTGAGAGCTTAGGAAATGCCACACTCTGGATTATCTGTGAATCTAACAATAAAATGCTCACATTGCTTATCAGTAAAGTGCTAAACTGAAAAGCATGTCTAGAGAAATTTGTTAAAAAATAAATTAGAACCCAAAATCTACACATCCTGATTTGCATATCAGCAACACCCCATTCCCTAAGCCAACTTTATGGACACTTTAAGTCCCTGTGGACTCAATATCCTCACCACTCAATATGCCCACCACTCAATATATTCAGGTCAATCTCTTCTTCCACTAAAAAAAAAAAAAGAAAAGAAAAAGAAAGCATTCTGGCAAAAGTAATTTTGTTGGAAAAATCACTTTGACAAGAGAAAATTTTATTTTTTCACCCCCATGAAATGTCAAAATAAAAGCTCCTTATTTTTACTCTGTTTTTGAAACAGATCATTTTCATTTTCTCTTAAATGTCATCTCAAGGTTTATAAACCAAAAAATGGATGACAAAAGACCAAGTTGTTCTATTGTTTTGAAATGTTGACAGGAAACAGGAACTTATTCTAGCAGTTAAAAACTATTTGCTTCAAGAATTTAGAACATTTGGAGAGAAGGCATTCGAAAAGAATCATCGGAAATTCTGGTAAGAAAACACTATGTTTCCAGACTTGTTTAATATATAAAATAAGAATAATTCCTTATCCTGAACTATCTCCTGTGGGAGACAACAAAGATAAGGCACAAGGCCAAGGAATTATTTTCTTCATTTGGTATACAAAAACGAGAGACACCAAAACGTAACTGAGGTGCTGAGATGGAGATTGTAATATAATGAATTATCAGCAAATAATAAAGCAGTGTAAAAATGGAGAAATCACTGCATAAACACTAAGTGTATGACTAATTTTATTCCTTGATAAGGTTCACCACAGTAAGGCTCACCACTTTTTGAGGTATGTCTGTAAAAAAATGATGACACAGTCTGAAAGTCATCTTTTTTCTGGAGCTGAATGAACTATGTCTTGGAGCCACTTGAAATCTGTTGGACAAAGGCAGGTCAAGAGGTTACCATTAGCAATATACCTCCTCCCACACTAACAGTAAATCCACAGGGCTTCTCCATCTCAGGAGATGCCAGCTCAGGATTTACAGTCTATGCCCAGCCCTGTATGCTCCCAAGTGCCCGTGTAAAAGCAGTATATGAGGTGAAGTCATCTTCATAATTGTCCCTGGCATGAAGGTGAAACTCAGTCAAAGTCATCCCACTCAGTGAAAGCATGAGCATCACTGAGCTACTGCTATGCTAAGGGGTGAGAAAGTAGAGCTTTTAAGAGCTAAGCCCCTGGGATTTTCTCCTGAACAAGAGACATTTTTGAACGATTTCCAGGACAGATCTGAGATGGTGGTATGTAGCAGGACAACCCCTAATGCTTCCAAATACTACTGCACCTCCTAAAAGCTTTTCATTTTGCTAATATATCATTTGATATTTCTCAGTTAAGTGAAATATTGTGGAGCTGGTGGGAGATACAGTCATTTCTTATTCAGGATATATATCCATAAAATTTAGGTTGACTTTTGGAATTAAACATCTAGATTATAAAGTGCTACTGCACAGGAAAAAAAAAGAACCATAATCATGGTATGACATGGCATATATGGGAGCAGTAGGATTGTATCAGTTGGAACACTGTGTAGGAGTTTACCTAGGCCCCCTGGCCCCAGAGAGCTCCCTTGTCCTCTGGCACCTGGGTGAATGAGGGCAGCAGCATTGGAGCTGATGACCTGCTCACACCTTAAGTACCTGTTAACATGCAGGTCTCTATCTGAGTCACAGCTAGTGGACTTGCTGATTTATCCCTCTAAAGAAACATTGTCTAAGCTATACTCTTCTTGAGCTACAATGCAGACATCTCCTATTGAGCCTCACTTACAGTCAGTAAGACTATAGTCAAGTAGTTCATAGAATCATAGAAGGGTTTGGGTTGGAAGGGACCTTAAAGATCACCTTGTTCCAACTCCCTGCCATGGGCAGGGATGCCTCCCACTGCTGACTGGCTGCCAGATAAGATACAAACATCTCTGCTGAGGAACCTTTTTGTCTTTTGATCATATGGGTACACTCAAAATACTTCTTTCTATCTCTGCACAATACCTAGCAGAGAGGGTTTGTTTAAACTCAAGTTCAGAAATTGCTATAATACAAATACCCATAACACATGTAATGCTTAAGACATATGGGGGGTTACCCATTACTTGTATATGCAATAAGACTGAGCCTGGAAAAGTTATCTCCCCACCTCCAAAGCTCTTGGGGGAATTAATGAAATTTTTGCAGTGTATCCTGGGTGGCAGTTGCCTCTTCTCCCTGCCTCTTGCATATTACATGGCTCCTCCTGGAAAGAGAGGATCAGCATGCACATCTACATCCCACCAGCAGGATCTGTGGCACAGCAGCAAGGTAGTCCAGCTCTCACCCTTCCCTGATGATTAACAAAATCACCTCATTACAGCAGCAGCTGCGCTGGAAGCCACCAGGTCACAGAAAGCAGCTCTTCTATCAGGAGAGGTATCAGAATGTTTCATGTGAGGGTGGGCCAGGAATGACTTTGGTCACAAGCTTTATTGGCACACATAAACTCCTACAAGTATGAGATACAGAGCAGATAAGTACCGAAGGAGTGGGAACTCGAGAATGTAAGTTTTGATAAAAGAAGTTTCTACATTTTTAAATTTTGTTTCCCCTTGGGGATGTCTACAAATGTACAGGAGGATACATGCTCCCTCTGTCACCCCAAGGTCTCTGTTGGCACTGAACTGGAGCTGCTAACCTTTCCCTCCTAACCTCTCAGGCTTTGCAGCGTATTAACCAGAGCTACTCAGCTTGTTTGATGGAGCTGACTCACTCAAAGTGGGCTCAGTATGTGGGTAGAGTGAGTTCACATCTACTGCAAAATACCACATAAATATATTCATGGAAAGCAGAGTGTAAGTGGGAAGGTTGGGGTGTTGCTGAGATACACATCTCTTCAGTACCTCTCCTTTGGTATCCCTGTGTCTGGAGCTGAAAGGAAAATCATACACCAAGATACTGAGCTGGACTCTAACATCTATTTCAGCAAGACTGGGCAGTTCCTGCTACTGCAATTGCAAAGCACCAAAAGGGGTACAGGAACAGCCTTGAAGGGTCACAACACAGACCATATAACCTATACCATGGCTAGAGTGGTGGTCAGAAGCAAAAGCAAAGGAGTATAGGTTTAGAGCATCTCTCCTCCAGTGGACAGAGAGGTACTGAACCTATATAGTACACTTGAGGCTGTACCTGCACCTAAAGTAACCCACATTGATTTAAATAAGTCCTCTGAATATTCATAGACAGACCATACAGAATCAGAGAGAAGGAGAAATAAGGACAAGCATCAGTCTCGAGATAAATATTCTTTTTATCGATTCAGCATGCATAAAACATACATATAGTGCTGCTGCTCTACCTTGCTTTAGGGGAAAGACCAGAGAAAGGTTAAACAGACACCTTCTGTATTAGATGTGAAATACAGCAGTTGGCAATCTCACCTTCCATGTCATTATTCAGGCTAGATGTTTGTAATGACCCATTCTGCTCTTAAAAGTCAATAATATAGAAGGTTCAGTTCAAATAGTGCCATTTAAAATGCAGGTTTCCTATCAGTCTTATGGCAAGACTTTAGTTCAGCCAACACAATTACAGAATGGATCGCTTTGTACATGTCATATTTTGTGAGTGATTAGTGGTTTTTAAAAGGAAAGGCTACACTGCCCTGAAACTTTACAAGCACCGCATGGTTAGTCTTCAGTTATTCTCTCAATGCTGGAGGAGGAGAAATCTCCCTGTGGCACAGCGATCAAGATGAGCTCTGATGTAGACAGCTAGCATTTCCTTCCTGCAACTCTTCTGCAGTAATAGCTGAATAATTGTTCAAATTGTAAAAAATCACAAGAAAACATGGTGTTTTTCTCACCCACATGTAGCTACCTCCTATTCATCAAAAGAAATTATCATTTCACTAACATAGATGTGATTTGTATTTTACATGCCCTTGTGAACCTCAATAATGACAATCTTTAACTCTCAAAAGAATTGAATTACAGAGCACAGGAGTGGGCTCCACAGTATCAGTTCAGCTACCTCCACAGCAGTCCATATTAATCTGCTCATTATTTTTCTCTTCAGGGGAAACTAGTTATTAAACTTGGGAGCAGCTGGCATTTGTACTATCTCCTGCTTCAAGTGATGTTTTCCTGTTAGTTGCAAACCATGGCAAAAATGAACCTCAGAAATTTGACAGAGGATATACATTCCAGCAAATGTTAACTTTTGTTTTTGATGCAGCATATAGTTTCATTTGTATTTCCTTACTTAAAAAGCACACAGTACACACCATCATGTCTTATCTATAACTTGTTTTTTTCAGTGTTGGACAGTATTGGAGACCTACATCTGAATGAGAAACAAATATTTCTAGCCAAATATTGCTCTCGTTTGACAGCAAGGGGTGAAACAACACATGTGATGACAGCTATTTAAGGAAAAAGAATTTCTCTCCTGTACCTAGGAAAAGTCATTGACAACTTTCATTGGTGTTAAACAAAGGCTGGATTGGCTAAGAAAAGTGGTAGAGTTTGGAGCAGATATCTGACAGAATCTCAGCGCAGCTAATTCTCGTTTAAACTCATTTCTTCCCAGCAGAGGTGCAGAATAGGCTTCCACAGGAATTATCTTGCTTTGCCAATAACTGGGTTATACTAAGGCACTACCTAGTTCCAAGCTAGAGAATACAGACATCCCTCTGTACAGATTCCTGCATCTTTTCCAATACAGCTCTTGTCTTTAGTGTCATGCTTAGCTTATCCATTTTCTCCATCTTCAATAAAAATAAAGCTCTTTACATTGTAATCTAACAGCAACCGATCAAACATAAGTTGGGCTCAGCACTTGTTGTTTCATCCTCCACAGTTTTATGAAAAGACAAAACCAATATTTCTGTAAGGCTCATTTACTGGGAAAGTAGGTTACAGGATTGCCCAACTTGTTAGGCTTTGTGGCATGGGAACTGTGCCCCAGACTTATATGCAACAGAGTTGAAGCCCAAGTAGCTATATGAGTTTCCTGAGAAAGGTTAAGCACTTTGCAATGTGACTAAAGGAAATCAGGACAGCAAATAGGAAACAGAAATGCAGGACTTCAGCAACCCTCTCTGAGAGAGGAACTGCATTTGGTCCTACATCACCAGCAGTAATCTCTGCTCAGGATTTTATCTGAATCCTCTGCAGGACTCTGTTGCTTGAACAGCTTCTTTTTCAAATAGAGGCTTGAGGACCTGCTGACTTTCTTCATTCTAAAAGAGAAATACTTAGAGCACTACATGATTATTGGAGAATGACTGGAAGCTATATAGCCCTCTGCACTCAATGAGCATGCAAAGCAGCAATGAGAGGTTCAACTGCATCTTCTCCAAATGGCTATGGATGCTCAAGTTGTTTGACATAAAAAGGAAAAATTTCAGATGGAAAGCCTTAAGACCATTCTCTTCCCTTAATCCTATAGACATGTTGAGAGTCCTTTATAGGTAAGAGGGAAAACTGCTCTAAATCATGTTGGCAGAGGAAATGTTAAAAATATTTCATAAATGCTGTGGAGTTGTGTCAGAGAAATTTCAGTTTCAAAAGGATAAATTCAGGAAAGGGTTCCTTAGGTTAAAGAAAGGGTCTTCACCCAGAGGGTGGTTGGGCACTGGAACAGGCTCCCCAGGGAGTGGTCACAGCACCAAGCCTAACAGAGTTCAAGAAGCATTTGGATAAATGCTCTCAGGCACATGGTGTGATTCTTGGGGCTGCCCTGTGCAGGGCTTGATGATCCTTGTGGCTCCCTTTCAACTCAGGATATTCCACGGTTCTATGAACCAAGCAGCTACAGTAACCTTGAGGCTTGCAACAAAGTGGGACATAGGCAAAGAAAGTGGTATTAATTGTCTCAGATGGGTTTGGCTGTGTGGGACTACAACTTTGACAGCTCCGTCCCCCTTGTTTTCTTTGTCTGACAATTTCCAAGCATCCAGTTTGTGCAGTGAAAATAAAGGAGATGGAATGCTTGTAGTGAGATGCTGAAGCAGAGCAGTGTCAAGATTCTCAGGTGTCACATGGCTGCCCAACTCTCTTGGCATTTTGTAATGGGTGGGAAGGTGTCAGCATAGTGTATGTTATTATGCCTCATTCAGAGAATGGTGCTTTAGGAGACAAGCTGCAGTGAACATCAATCTTGCTGAATAAGTAAGGGGCTTCATGTCATCATCATGTTGCCTCTCAGTGTTGTAGGTGGTCTATTCCACTCTAGTCCACAGAAAAAAACCCACTTTTGATTCAGAAGATGAAGTAAATTGAAACAAAAAAATAGGCCAGACCTTTCTTGAAAATGAATATTCATATTTCAGAGGCATATAATTGACCTACCTGTGAATATATACTCTGAGAAAAAAATCCAAACCACAACATTATATGAGGGAACAGGTCCACCAGGTTGAACATCCTTTTTTATGTTTTGTGCAAGCTTGTGTTTAAAGTGTTAGGGCTTGACAAATCTAGAAGCCCAAAGATGGTATAGCTACCACAGCTCCATGTTCTTGGGTCCAGGCAGCAATGAGGTTGAGCATGTATTCCCAACAGGCATACACGGACACAATAGGTGTATATATATGCATATGCTAACATGTTTGGCCAGATACACAGATCAACACAAGAAATGCTCTCACACAAATTCCAATGGCACCAACAGCTTCATCCTCTTTACCTCTTTGGCTGAGCAGAATGAAAGCCTGTTATGGAAAATATACACACATATAGAGAGATATACACATAAAAAATCTGGATTCCCCAGTAACTGGCCTTAGGTACCCAGTCGATCCATTAACTGGATCGCCTGATCTCCAGCTGCCTCACCCACAGGTAGACACACACACGTCTGCCTAAAGAGGTCTGTCCAGTAGCTGGTCCAGGGACTGGCATAGAGGAAACTTGACAGAGGTAATGAAAGGGTCTGTGGAAGGGGCAATATTGTCCAAGGATGCTTGCTGCATGCTGCAGCTTGGAATTGATAATGGTAGCCCCTGGATGTTCCACAGCAGCTGGGACTAGACACAGAGTAAGCGCTGTAACCCAGGGCAGTCCTCATCAGTGATTCACCAGCAAGGGACACAGCCTCAGAGGCCTTGGAAGGGTTTTCACAATAATTGAGGGCAGCATCTTAATTTTTAATCAGACACTTGCATTATGACGGTGTAATTTGTTTACAACCTGCCTGAGAGTCCCTGTAGTGTTTTTAGCCAACTTAAAACAAAAAGAAAAGGATACTGCAATATAACTGCGTACATTGGCAAACAGTACAGTGTCTTGACTTTACAACCTCAGCATCAGCAGCTCTTCCAGGACTGAAGCACTGATGTTTCTCCCAAATGCTTGGGATGGGAATTACCTGAGATGACTTTGCAATACCAGCTGACTACTGCCAACTTTTAAAGTGATGACTACTGTGTAATCACAGTCCTTGGGCTGGCATTTCAGCTTTCCTCAGTTTGTTTCCTTTTCCTTTTCTTTCCAAATGCAAATACATGTTGCTTGCCAGATTTCTACAGAATGTCAGATCTCATACTAAAATAAATTGTATAAATGAGTTTTAAGCAACAGTGTTCTGTCTTCCTTCTGCCATAGTCAGTCTGATCTAGCCTGTCTCACAACTCTAGATGAGGAATGAAAGTTTTTGTGTCAAACCTGGTACAACTAGTGACAGGGTTTCAGATTTGAATGTGATAAAGTTATTAGTGGCTTACAAAGTGGCTGCCTAGCAGCTGAAAGATTACTCCTGAGTGCAGGCTTAGCTGAGGCACGAGTTTATCAGGTTACCGAGAAGCAAAGGGCACGGTTTCATTGTTGCTTTAAGTCAGCTTAACCTGGTACATAGGTTAGGAAGAAGAAAAAGTCCTGCTCAGCAATTAGTGCAGCACAGAGGTGTTCACCTCTGTTCTTGCCTTGTGTGGGTACTGGCCATCATGCAAAAACACAATGAATCAGGTCCATGGCTTTATCTTACCTCAGATATCCCAGAACAAATGAAAACAAATGAGATGTTTGGTTTGAAACAAAATTAGTTCCTTAATCATGCTTATGGCACGGTTGTGCAAATGCTTACAAGAAAAGTGAGGACAAGAAAGTAGGAGGCAGGAGGAAAACTGTGCTTTGTCCTCTCTGGTGCTATGGACCCAGTGATCATGAACCTTCACCTTAAGGGGACTGTAGTCCTCCCACTGGGCATACCTGCAATGTGACACATGTTCCTAATAGTGTGGCAGAGGAATACATATAGAAGTACTGAACCCTCATCTTCCCCCTTTCCCTTTCTCCAACTGTCCTTAATTGCAAGGGAAAACACACTGGATTAAACTTCTCCTATTAAATCTTAGTGAAGGGACAGTTAGGTTTACACTATGAGTCAGTGTCTCTGAGGTGGCTCAATACAAGGAAATCTTTAGTAACAGATATTTATGGTCTGTTTTCCCCCCTTATATTCAGTCAGTCAAGTGTACCTCTGCTCACAACTGTGGAAGCACACTGTTGGGAAAAGGCCCTTAGAAGGGACACTTTACAAATTATAAAGAAAATGCCTACTCTTACTGTTTTACCCTACTTTTTCTAGATTTTAAGATTTCCTTCCTGCAGGCAGCATCTTTTTTTCAGAGTGCACAACACTATCTGGAACAGTATGAAGAAATCCAGCCTATATACAGAAATGTTTTTATACTCTGTTTGATATTTCCCACTGGCAACATAAACCCATTTATTTCTTGACTCATCCTTTCATTAGCTATAATCCCACTGCATATATTATTCATAAAATAATATGAATTCAGAAATATATATTGGTGGCCATTTTTTAATCAACCTCAAATCAATCCTATTTTCCCACCAGGTGGGTTTGTTTGTTTGGGTTTTTTTTAATTAATTTTCTACTAAGGCTCATTTCATTTCATTTTGCATAACCTGCTATGTACAGAGCAGGACAAGGAAAATATTTGTCTATTTATATGCAATTAAATGGAAGCGATATATCCATGTCTTTTATAGATGGCTTTAATTTTCTCTGTAAAAGCACTGTACCACACAAAAACTTTTTGCAAAAGCAAAGTATATTTTCCCTGAATGAAAATTCAAACTGCCAAAGCATCAACATACCAAGTGGGCGTCTTTATAACTCTTTACCACATACCAGTTCTCTGGACCAATTAGAGCTGGTACACACAAGTATGAGTTTCATCAACAATTACAATAACTTGTATACAGAAGTATAGCAAAACGTTTAAATAAAATTGAGACTCCATGCTTTGCAATGGTATAACCTAACTCCAAGGGGTACCACAGTTTGGTAGGCACAAACTGGCCCTGTAGCTGAGGTCCCGCTCCACTATAGCATGTATAGTATGAACTTAGGCAAGTCATTTGCACTCTGTGTCTATTTTCTCTAGAGTAAAATAAGGCCTGTAAGACTCTCTAAAATTTCTCCAACATGCAGAAAGAATATTCTTTGCCTTTATGATTTGTTAGGAGTCCTTCTGACCAGATGATCTCCCTTGGCTATTTCTGCATCAAGCATGTGGCTTTTGACTGAATCAGGTGGTTTAAGTGATAGTGAATTTATCATATCCCTGGATCAATTTTTCCCATGTTTAAATACAAACCCTGAGCCTTATTTTAGTCTACATTTGCCTAAATCCAACCCATTCTACAATATTAAAATTCTACTTCTTACCACAAAAATAATCTTTGTATAGAGTATTGATTATCATAGTCTAGTAATTACTTTAATATTACACCCACTACAAAATAATTTCTATTTTGGAAGTGCAATTTAGAGAGATTGAGCCTCTTTGAATGCCAAATGTGAGACAGGACATCTTTCAATATTCAAATTAGTCTCCTATCTCTTTCAGCTCCTTGGCCTCTTATTTGGGACATTCGGTTTGGGCACTTTGATTTCTTCAGGAGAAGGAAGAAGTCTTCCAGATACAAACAGTCTTTACCCTAATCCAGATAGAATTATTTTTTAATCTGCCTAAGTCCTTTAAATAAAAGCTATCTCTTCGGTGTCACTTTTGCTTGCAGCTGAAGAAATACAAAGGGCATTAGGGCCATCAGGAGACTAATCTCTACTTAATTTAGTTAATTTCCATTTCTTAAGCTTTGCTTGCCTGTGACTCTTCTAGCTAGAGCTGTTACCCTGGAGGATTTATGGTTTATATATGGTTTATTTATTTATTTCCCAGTTTGGGTTCTCTCCATTTCCATTGTCCGAATAAAATTCCTGACAACTTTAGGTTAGCTCTTTTCTGCTTTCCTTTTTCCCACTTCGTCTTCCCCACCATGCTCACATTCCATCTGCTCTTTTCAGCACTGCCAAATGATGCCAGTCTAGCTGGAGTTGCAATGCTGAAAAAGTCTCACTTTCTAGAAAATATCACTTCCACCTATACAAATTAGTTATACTTATCTGCTTGCTCTCTTTGTCTACACGCTGAGGAAGAAAGTAACCAATCAGGCTTCCGTAGGAGCCAGCCAGACTTTTCTCTTTCTCACTGAACTTCCGTCCAGTACTTTTTTTTGTACAGAATTAGTGTGGAGAATTGATATAGCAGAGCCCTGATCTGAGTCTTTGCATCTCTTTTTTTTACCCTTATTGAAATTATGTCAAGACAGGGAGGCAACATAGAATAAAACGACCCTTAAGATGTCCTTTAATTCATGGTCCTGCTTTGTTAGGCTCTCTCAGGTCCAGGGAAGGAAGCAGAGGTTCATATGAAGAGAACATAAGAGCAGTGTTTTGCCAAGATAACCAACAATTTTAGGGAGTTCGGGTCTCCTGCTGTGCCACAAACCTGACTTTTCTACCAGGAATTTTATCAGTCCATGAAAGGACTGACTAATTATATCAGCATTTTGTCTCTCTGCATGTAGCTTTAGTTCTGCAGCCCTAAACTCTTCCAAGGTTGTACTACCAAGAAAAGAATAGGTAACAAGTATACATTTTTCAAAATACTAAAAGAAAATAACTTACATCACTGCTTCTGAGGAAGAAAAGAAAAAATGCTGTCTATTGTTAGTGGATCAACAGCTGAGAATGGAAGAACTGATTTCTCTCTGTCATGGAAATAACATGCCTCTTATTGGATAAAACAACTGTCTCTATAGACCAAGGTATATGGAAGAATTGATCCATCGCAGCTGATCAGATGTGTTCTCTTTGCCTATAGGAAATTATAGCACTGCATGGAGAAAATATTTTATGCTAACTGCCTTAAATGTAGACAGGCCTGGAGAAAGCATCTTATTTAAAGAATAAAAGTATTCTACGATGTATGATTCACTGGTCAGAGTACTCAGAAACAAAAGAGAGTGTGACTATTTTCCCCAGATATACTTTTTTTTGGCCCAAATCTTTTAAGTTAAGACAAGTCCCCAAGGATAGGAGCATCGTGCCAATATCACTACCTGACTGACAGCAAAAGCCAGAGGCTACTTCAGGATTTCAGTTTTCCTTAAAAATGTATGAAAGGAGTTAACAATCTTGGTTGGGAAGTCATAAAATGTAACTCTCTGATATGAAATGGCTTACAGTGTCCAACAAGAACCATTTGTACTTCACCAACAGAAATACAGCTTAAGTTGTGCTCTCTCCATGGACTTTTCTCCTCAGCTGAATGCAATTGAGAGATTTCTTTTTCTACTAAGCTCAGAAATTGTTCTGAAAAGCAAGGGTAAGGTTCCTCTGGCATAACTTTTCTTACAAAATATGAGTAAGGCAGGGAAATGGCAGTGCCCCCTTAAAAGCAGATGACGATGTAAAAATACTACTGATATACTAAATCTGACAGTTTTCTCAAGTAAAATTAAAAAACCCACCGACATCCTCCTGAAAATACAGAGCTTCATGCATTATCTTGCCAAGAAAAAAAATTTGTTTTGAGTCCATCTTATTTAACAAGCTGGAAACAATCTGGGAACAAGCTTTTAAGTTGAAATAATAAATGCAACTTCACCCAATCACTTTATTATCAAACAGAATAAGATCTTATTCTTTCAAAGCATCAAAAAACCACCCAAGTACAGATTTCAGTCAAGATATGGTTTTATGCTGGCTAGCAGAGAGAACTGCTCCCAAACAACTCAATGAATTGCTCAATGTATCTAGTGCATCAGTACAATTCATCATGTAAGTAATTAGCGGCATGTTATCTAAATCTACAGATCAGCTGTGAGAGCAGACAATTCAATGCTCCTGTTACTGCTACAAAAAGCTTGATACCTAATGTGGGAACCGTACTGCAAACGAAGGAATCCAAAAGAAGGAATCCAAAAGTACATATGTTCATTTCCATGGAAATGCTTTGCTTTTGCATTCTGCTTGAAGGATTACTGGCCTAAGGATTTTTATTGAAAGCGCTTATGTAACAGCAACACTTAACTCATCCAGAGATGATGCTGCATTTCAGGGTATGTCATGCAAAGCTATTTCAGGCAAATGACGACTTTTAGCTCTGAATCTCGTGCTAATCAGCCCTCCGGATTTTCAGAATGTGACTGCTCAGCATTTTCTAAAAATCAGGCCCCAGGAAGTACCTCACATTGAACATTCCAAAGTTAGGGTATGGATCATCACCAGATTTTGAAAACCTGATCCAACTCATATCTCTGCCACGTTTCTAAATTATTACCATGTTCCCACAACCAAAGTATCTCCATAACTCTAGCAACCCTATGCTGCAGAGAAGAGCTATCTCAGCTCCCATCTGCAACTGCTGGGAAAATAAGGCACTAATAGGCAGAGTACCTTACCCAAGGCATGAGTAAAAGCCAGGCAGGGGAAAGATTGGAGTACACTCTCCCACACACCACCCCTCCTCAAGCTAAATTACTCCTTTATAGTCTGTGTGTTTTTAATGATTAAATATTAATTTCTTCATGATATTCTCCAAAGATTACAGAGTTTCTGTTCAAACTGTCTTGTGATAACTGCAGCTGAAGCCTTGATACTGTTTAAATTTATCCATCTGAAAGCTTCAGCTAAACATCACTCAGATGAGAGTTTTTCTAGACAGGGTTGATGAGATTAACAGAAGAAGAGAGCCACAAATAAAGATTTCAATCAAAAGTAATACCTGCGTTGTTAAGAGTTGACAAGGTGTATGATCATAGTGATGTTTTCATAAATTAAATTTTTGGATTCTAAAAAAAGACCCAAGATTTTCGCCCTATTCTATTTTGATGAGTGTGAGAGGGTTTTAATGTGGTGGGGTATGCATAAAAACTCTTGGTTTTATGCCTCAAAACAAGAGTAAAGTCTATCAGCAGATCCCGGGATAACTTGCAGAGATCCTGACACTCCTGAGCATGTGCATTTCTGAGATAATTTGAGTCCCTGAACAGTCAGTTCCTAATTAGAAGGGGAGGGGGGAAGTCTGTGTTCTCCAGTTGGTGGCCAATGCTGGGGAGGAGCAACAGTTGATCTAAGATCTCAATCAAAGTGCAATTTACTTATCTCTTTAGAGCATTTCTATCTCTCATAACTGATAAACGAATCCAGTGACCCCTCCCTGAGCTTGATGTTGATACTCACCTCCTACCAGTATCTTTCTTCATTTAAAAGATACCTGCATCTGCTTGCCCTGCACTGTTTTTCCACCTCCCCTATTCCAACCTGGCACATTCAGGTGAATAAACACAAAGGCATCAGGGAAAGGATTTGAGTATTGAAAGAAAGAGAAGAGTTGAGCAGAAAAGCTTAGACACAGGAAGAACTGAGAGTGTTTCGGAAGGTTCTTAATTTTGCTTTCCAAACACATCTAGTAGTTGACTTGAAAATATCAATATGAACTCTTCCCATACTGCAGCCTTTGAGCTTTCTGCCTCTGAGTTGAAGAGCAGATATACAGCCCTGTGCTGACACATAAATAATGGGACAAACTTTGCAAGAGAAAAATGGAAAGGAGCAGCTGAGGGTGGAGATATGGGTAACAGCTTCCATTGGGTTTACATGGTGAGGTTTTGGTAGTTAGGGGGCTACAGGCATGGCTTCTGTCAGAAGGTGTCAGAAACTGCCCCCATGTCAGACAGCACTTGTTCCAGTTGGCTGCAAGATAGACTTGCTGCTGGCCAAAGCTGAGCCCATCAGTGACCTTAGTAGATGTCCGGGATCACATATCTAGGAGGGTAAAAAAAGCTGCCCAACAGCTCTGGGAGAGAGGAGTGAGAATGTGTTAAACAAGAGTGCAGACACTAAGGTCAGTGAAGAAGCTAATTCTGGAGAAAGACACTTTACTGACAACTGACCTGTCAAGTTTTTGTACTCAGATAGCTTATAACATCTACCTCAGGTGTTTCCACTCCCTAGCTGATGTCCAACCAGCCATGGCATGACCACACTTTAATGCAAGTGCGAAAATCCTTGGTAAGAAATTGAAGGAAGGGGAACAGGACAGAGCAGCGGGAAACAGGACCATTCGCAACCAGCTACAAGTGTTTCTGAGAGTGAGGAGGAACGACTGAGGTCTTTAATCAATTTCTATCTATCCCTCACAACCATGTCAGTTGCTGAGCAGAGGTTGCAGTCAGGAATTTAAAAGCATATTCAGCCTCTTTGCAGCACTGCAGGCCTTTGCTTTTTGTAGGCTTGCATAGGAACTCAGCACTGAAGTGGATAACTTCAAATTTGGAAAGCATTACACACACATAAAAACAAGCCATTGCATGCAACTCTATCCCCAGGATTCAAAAAAAAACTAAAAGAAAGCCAACACTTTTTTTAGTTTTCAAGAAGAAAATTTCTGCTGATCTCCACCACTGATTGACCTGCTTTTTTTTCCCCACAGCATTTTTGAACGATGGTTAAGAAGACACAGGCCCATGCTAGAAGTTTACCCAGCAGCCAATGCACCGATTGGGCACAATCGAGAAAATTACATGGTCCCCTTCATCCCTCTTTACAGGAATGGAGAATTTTTTAAATCCTCAAGAGAGCTGGGGTATGACTATGAGTATCTCCAAGAACCAGGTAATATTATAATTTTGGGTAAATGTAAAATGTAAAATTTTTTGCCTATAACCTGGAATATGGCTGTCAAACGAGAAGATAAAAAACCCCTTTGTTCCAGATTTTTTCCTGAATATAGTCTCACATTGTACCTTCTTGTTTTCACATTTCTGGTCTGATACAGAATCCACATGCTACTATTAGAAAAGATCCAACCAAAAATCAGTCATTGATACTAATATTATCCATCCTAGCCTACTAATAGCAGAATCTGGCTCAGATGATCAGCTGGTGATCAGAACTGGAGAGCAAAAGTGCTGGATTTCGATCCTGCCATTTGCCCAGCTCAGCTGTTACAGTGCAGTACAAACAGGAACAAGTGGGATTTTCAGTTTTCTGGACATGGTTTGAAGGAATGCAGATTCAAAACTCTCTTTCTGGATTATAAATGTAATCTGATCCTTTAAATACCCACAGTAAAATTCACTGCAGCACCGAAGACTACACAAGGTCTGTGCAGCACTTAAAACAGTGATCCATTGACTTTGTGCTTGCCCTATGGTTACTTATATGAACACAACTTAATAATTCACTATGTTCATTTCAAACAAATTAATTTTGTGCTGTTTAGTGACGGTTTTGACATACATTGTTGTTTGGAGGTAGTTTTTACTTGGGCTTCCTGGCTGTCCTTGAGCAAAGGGAGGACAGAGGCCCTTGGGGCTGTAGCTGATGGGGAACCTCAGGTACACCATGCCATAGTAGGTCCATAGTGATGGAATTCATAGTTTCTTTTGAGTAGTGCGCATTTCCTTATTGTTTAAGGGAAAGGTTCAGTTCTCTTAAAATAAAAATGGTGCCTTGAACTGATATTGTTCAGGTACTTTGGCCCAATCATTTACAGAACTGAGCCATTGCAATGATCAGATACATCTCTTATGTTCAACACTGCCAAAAGCTCTCTGTGATGTGGGATGCAGTTATCCTTGCAGAGAACTGGCCACTGAACAAGTAGGTTACTGGGCATGTTTGCTTTTCCTGTTTGAGGCAGAAAACATTCTGTGAACTTGTCCCTTCAGTTAAAAGGCAATTAAGAACTGAAAGTCCAATAATGTTATAGCAATATCACCAGGGAGATTTTAGCATCTCTAGCATTGTCATAGATTGATTTTTGTCTTTATCAAAAGAATATCAGGTCTCAGGGCACCTGCTAATGGCAGTATGTGTTTACTGCAAACTTGATAAACTGTCCAATCATGCATTTAGCTTGTTTGCTCACATTTTGTAAAAAATCTAGCTTGTGTTTTTTACAGTCATCCAGAAAATTAGTTTTTTGACTATTTTATGTGTAATGAAAGAAATCTGCAGTTCTCCAGTATAATTGTTTAAGGTCATTTTAGTACTATAACCAAGATACAGCAGTCACTATTTCTCCTAACGTATCATAAAAACAGACAGAAAAAAAATCTAATAAATATTTCAAATATATTTTCAAAACTATAGTTTTAGTCTTTTTAATAGTATTTTACCTTTTTGTTCTTGATGCTATAATTTAATTTCAGATCAAGACCAGAAAACATATATTTTAATGAAAACCATTATTTTCCTAAACTCATACTATTGTTAGAATTACACCACTAAGACTAAGTTCCAAATATCATGACTTTCAGGAATTCTAAATTCTGAAATGATAGTGCAAAAGGAAGCAAGTTGTAAGCTACTTACCATTTAACAATTCGCTTCGGTTGCCTCCTGGACTCTCCCTTTTTCCCAGGGGAGCACACAGTCCTCAGAAAATGAAAACCTTATTAAATTCTGTCCATGTTTTCAACACAGAGGTAAGGAAAGTAGTTCCCTAATTATTTTGAAAGATCAACACAAAGAATGAAATTCAATCCTTTTCAGAAAGCCCAGATAATTCTCAGATGTCGCTCAACTCCTTGTGAATCTCACTGAGATGAGAGCTTGAGCTATTTCTTGTCTGAAGGGAAGAACTGGTTACAAATGGAAAATGGCTGGACTCTCAAAATGCAGATACAGATTTTCGTGCTACTCTAGTGTTTAAATACAGACAAGATAGCAATGCTAGATTCCTGGTCAGAGGAACGTAGGCATAAACAGAAACTTCTTGATATCTGAAGCAGGAAAGCCTGCTGATTCTCCCTGAAAGTTCCTGTGTACTCAAGGGAGAAGACAAAGTCTGTAACTGGCAGCCAGGAGTTACTGGACAAATAGGGAAAAATTACAAAGGAAAAAAAATCAGTAGCAAAGATCTGGGTGTTCAAGAACAGGCAGCATTTCTGCAGATCTTCCAAATGAGGAAGAACAGGAAAGGCAAAGGAAGAGGACATGATAGAGTGAGGGATGAGCACACAAGATCTGACTCTATACTGTTCTAAAGACCTGGCTTGTTTGCTTTTAAAGAAAATGGTTTAGGGGTGATTATGGTGGTGCTGGGCTGACAGTTGGACTAGATGGTCTTGAAGGTCTGTTCCAACCTGGATGATTCTGTGACTCCGCAGCCATTTTGAGTTACAGTACCAGCAGCTCTGGAGATACGAAGCAGGACTACGCAGAGAATGAGGAGGCTGGTTACAAGAAATAAAACTTGGAAAGAATTCAATGACAAAATGGCATTTTAATGCTAAATTATATTGTTATTGTGTCCCTGAGGAAAAAGCGATGCCTGGAACTCTGCTTTCCACTCCAAAGCAAATCTGTGTGTGACAGTATGTGATTTTAACTGTACCTTCATTTATTTCTATATGTACAACAGTGCTGAAACAGAAGTGATCACAAACAGTGTTTATGGAAATCCATTCCTCAGGAATGAGGCACATATCAGAGTGTAGTTACTGGGGAACTGCTCTGAACAGAAGCCAGAGCAGACACTCAGCTTTCCCTGACATGAGAACCATGAGCTGTAAAACTACCACAACCCACATGGCTTAATGAAAATGAACACCAGTTAGTATCAATAAAAAAGATTTGGAAGACTAACGGCACCACCTAGCAACAGCTGTCAAAACAATTTACTGTGTCAAGAGCTATTCCAAGAGCTTATATTTCAGGGACTGGACTGAGTCTTTTCTATATTTTTTCCTTCTTCCAGAAATGAAAACAGATAAATTTACAGATGCAGTCTTGACTTTTCCCCAGAAAATCTCCCTCTCCCACTGAGAACAATTTTATAGAACTATAGAATCATTTAGGTTGGAAAAGGTCTTTAAGATCATAGAGTCCAACATAAAATGACCGCTGACAAGCCCAGTCAAAATCATGTCTCTTAGCACCATGTCTACATGATTTTTGAATACTTCTAGGGATGATGACTCCACCACTTTCCTGGGAAGCCTGTTCCAGTGCTT
The DNA here is from genome assembly GCF_003984885.1 of Neopelma chrysocephalum. Taxonomy (NCBI): domain Eukaryota; kingdom Metazoa; phylum Chordata; class Aves; order Passeriformes; family Pipridae; genus Neopelma; species Neopelma chrysocephalum. The sequence goes on along the minus strand of NW_020897702.1, from coordinate 16,926,218 downwards.
GACAACCTTTCCACGAAGGAATTCTTCCTAATATCCAATCTAACCCTCCCCTGGCACAACTTCAGGCCATTTCCTCTTGTCCTGAATTTACCTGGGAGAAGAGACTGATTCCCAGTTCACTTCAACCTCCTTTCATGTTGTTGTAAAGAGAAGGCCCCCAAGACTCCTTTTCTCCAGGCTAAACAACCCCAGCTCACTCAGCCACTCCTTATAAGACTTGTACTCCAAACCCTTCACCAGCTCTGTTACCCTTCTCAGGACACACTCCAGCAGTGGTTTGATGACCACTACACGAGTAGCTGGGTAAACCACTTTTTATTTTTTTTTTAAACAGTCAACTACCCAATTATAAACCCAGGAATCTAACCATCAGTTTCAATTTCTGGACACTAAGTAAGTGTGTTTCTTAAGTAAAGATCTTTGAGACTCAGGACAAAGCAGGAAATTGTGACTACAATGCAGAAAGCCAGGTTGCTCCTGCATGTGTTGCAGGAGGATTCAGAGCTCAGATCCAGTGTCGTATTGCAGCTCATTTCTATGTCTGGCTCTTCAGCAATTTGACTGCAAAATCACATCCAAGTCAGTAGAAAATATGGCAGCTGACAAATATGGTACCCTCAAGAAGAGATTCCCAACTCGGGAGCAGACAGTGTTGGCCACAATGTGAAAGGGCAATGTTATGCTTCTCAGAGCCTATTATAAAATAGTGACATGCACAAAAATATGTGGATGCTAGGACAATAAAAGGCAATTAAAGGTGACAAAATGCTGGCTTAGGAAGTGGTTTAGATTTCTGAATTAAATAAAAGATGACAAGAGAGTATTTTGGCCTCTGGTTCTCTTCAGGCATAGATAAGGAGGTGTAGATTCAGGTTAATTAAAGCAGAGAGAAACAAAGAAAACAGTAAAAAGAAAGTAAGAACAGATATTTTGATGGTTATATAATGACGCTTAATGGAAGAAGAGAAGTATGGACTTTAAAACATTTTTTTTCTTTTCCTAAGAGCCTTTTAGAGGTAGAAGACTTCTGGTGAGCTTTTAACACCCTGGTAGCATATAGAGTGTGGTGACATCAGGTATCCTATAGACAGATCTCACCTCTTTTATAAGAAATTTGTATAAGTAAACTTTGAAGGAACACTTATAAAGTGCAAGTGATAACTGAGGTTGTCAAATAAAAAATAAATAGTATTGCTTTATAAATACACCCAGGAATATTTGATTTATCTTCTCTCAACACTTCAAAGTAATCCATTTTTTCAGGAATCCATTCTGTGAGTCTGGCTATCATTGCCACCAAGTGGACAGGACAGCAACTCGTTACTACACAGAAGTAACAGGCGGAGACAACTCTAATCAACCTCAGTACTGAAAAATTAATTATAAAGTCATTGTCAGAAATTACCAGATTCTCACTGTTTCTAGAGACAGCCACGTGATGAATGATGAGTCATAGTTTCCTGATATCCCACCTGGGGTAGAAGACAAAACTGAAAGGGAGCAGGTTGAGTTTACACCATGAGACACTCTCTACCATAAACATAGCTCTACCATAAACAACCCACTAACACCCATTGCACAGCATCTCTTGCAGTCCAAAAATAGTGGAATATGGATGACAGTCTTCCCCAGACCTTGTCTTGTTGTTGTAAGACATTAAAAAGTACTTTCCAAGCTGTAATAATGAGGACACTCCGATGAAATCTGTGAGAGCTGTGAAATTTTCATCACTACAAAGACAAGTAATCCTGCCCTAAAACCAACCCCAGAACCTGAATCCCATTCAGTTCATCTTCCTACTTTTGATTGTGGAAGTCTCACTGGTATTGCCTTTGAATGCCCAGAGGGACACAACCAGTAAAACACAAACACACGACAAATGGCAGAAATTACCTTGCTCACTAGGATAAGAAAAAAATTGCAAGCTAGAAGTGATAGAAATGTTTGTACTGTCTCAAGGTTTGCTTTAAAATGACCATTAATGCCCATTGACTACCCAGGTTAGGAGTAGAAATGGGTGTCAAATGCAGTAGCAAGACTGCAAACATATCAGTGGGATTATGGCAATAGATAAATTATAGAATTTTTTTTCATTTATTTTTTGGTTGGCCAGAATTTTTATTTCTAATTTGTGTAATTAATCATAGAAAGACTTTGCCATCTTGTGGTTTACATAGAAGGAATATCTAAAATATACAAATATTTTTAAGAAGTTTAAATATTAGGAGATATTTTTAATCTTTGGGATCTATTATATCAATAATATAGTTTGACATTACCACAAAAGGCATATCTGAGGATGTTCAGTGATAGATTTGCCATAGTATGTTTCCTCAATCATCACGCAAAATCCACATTATTACCCTAAATATAGGAGATACACATTGCTTCCCCTTAAAATTACCCTGTTGTTGTTTACTACCCTCTCAATGACATTCATCAGCCCACATGAAATAGACTGCCTGGCATTTTTAAATTACACTAAAAAAGAACAATCTGATTTATTAAGAATAGGAAGTTATTTGTTATTGTTACCTAGAACTAACACACTCTTTGAGAACAAGAACATGTCAAGAGCTGAATGTTAAGACCACAACTGAGGTTAGTCACTGCTAATTTCCCATCAAAAAGAGCTAGAAGGTAAGATGTTGGTTTCTGTCAGTAATGGGAGGGTAGCTATCAAGCAGCAGCTCAATCTGGCTTCCTTTTGCTTTGTCATGAACATATTGGCATGATGTTCATGGCTGTTTCCAGTGAGCACTATCCTAAACACTGATATAAAAGGAATGGGTTTGACATTGGCCAATGTCTCCTAAGAAAACAGCTATATGTTGTCCCCTTGCTCCCAACTCCCTGACACTTTTCCCAGGTAGTCATCAGCAAACACAGCTGTTGCACTTTTGGGCCTTGCACAGTTAGAAATAAAGAATCATGATAATGGAATACTTGAAAAGGCAATTTGCAAGATTTTGGTTGAGCAGCCAGTCCAGTCAAAGGTTTTACTGTTGTGTTAGTCACAGATTAACAGATTACAGGGTGTTATTCCATCCCTTGACATCCCAAAGTTGCCGTGGCAACTTTATGATAGTAATGCCAAACTCGTTTGTGAAGCAAAAAGAAACAGGCAGTAGATGCCAGAAGGTGGCTTTTGGCTTTGAACTAATCACAAAACCAGTATAGACTGAGGCTGAAAGCAAGAGAAGGACATGTATGATTGATTATCATGATATAATGAAATAGATTAATTTCTTCGAAAAGAGCCTGACATGAAATGTGACATTATGTTTTATTGGGAAGAAGATAGGTCAGACCTCTAAGTAATATTGATGGAGGAGAGAGATGGTTCAAGGACAAAGCACAAATTTAAGATGTCACATAGAAAACCCTCATATCCCAGACACATTCTGCAAGGAATAGAACTTTGTAATAATTCTCTTTTGCTATAACATTAAAACAGTGTCAAGTTTCTGTTATGTATCGATTTCCTTTTAGCATAATTGTAATTCACTTTAAATAGTTGTATTGTTTCTAATTTGGACATGTTTGTAATATAAACACAGATGAATGGAGTTAAAAAAAAAAATTGGAGTTACAAACTCAAGCACACAAAGTTAAGGTGTGCCAGCATTAAAGTCTATGTAAGTACAACCCACCCTCTACCTCTCCAGGTAAGCATTATCATTAATTGCACACTATTTTTTCCCCAGACCCTCAAGTCATTCACTATACAGCACAGACAGCATTCATTAAGAAACAAATATCCAACCCTTTTCACTTCTGATTTTTGTTTTCTCAGTTGAGCAGCGTGTAGCCTAACGTGTGATTTATTGCACACTTCTGAAATTCTATCCTGAAGATATTTCCTCTAAGGCTTTTCTTTGGTGATGATCACTACAGCAGCTGAGTCCTGCAGAAATATTAATTCATATTCACAATAAAAAGGATTCTGTTAATGATACTGTCCTCATTTGACAGATGAGAAATTAAGATTAAAGAGATAATGTCCCGCATAGCCGGAGGTTTGTGGAGTTCACTCTGAAACATCAAGAATCTAATTTTTGTGTAATTCTTAGTGTTGTATAACATTTACATGTCTAATGAGAATACAAGTAGAAGGCTGAACATGCAGACTCTTGAAAATGCAATCTCAGAATACAAAGTTGGACTAACTGGAAAGCAAGGAACAGAGAAATACCCATCAAACATTTACCAAAGTAAAACTGAGTTGTAGGGACAAACTATACTCAGCCTAAACTCAACCTAAACTGAATCACATCTCAGAAAATTATTCAGACTTCAACTATTAAGGATAGTTTAACATTAAAGATACTGCAAACCAAAATCATAGAATCAAAGAATCATCAGTGTTAGAAGAGACCTTTAAGATCATCAAGTCCACCTGTCAACCCAGCACTACCACTGTAACCCTTAAATCACATCACCCAGCACCAGATCCAGGCAACTCTTAAATGCCTCCAGGGATGGTGATTGCAGCACCTCCCTGGGCCATGCCAGACAACCCTAATGGTGAAAAATTTTTTTCTAATCTATAATCTGAATCTCCCTTGTCTCAGCTTAAGGCCATTTCGTCTTTTTCTCTCTCTGCAGTAGACGAGACAGGTCCTTCTTGGCCACCTGGGCGCACTGTTGGCTCACGTTCAGCCCCTGTTAACCAGCAGCTGCAAGTCCTTTTCTGCCAAAAAGTTCTCGAGTCACTCCTCCCCAAGCCTATAGCGCTGCGTGGGATTGTATAACCCAAGTGCAGGACCTGGCACTTCACCTTATTGAACCTCATGCACTTGTCCCTAGCCCATTGTTCAAGTCTATCCAGGTCTCTCTGTAAAATCTTCCTACCCTTGAGCAGATCAACATTCCCACCCAACTTCGTGTCGTCTGCAAATTTACTGAGGGTGTACTCAATCCTTGCATCCAGATCATCAATAAAGATGTTAAACAGGACTGGCCCCAAAACTGAGAAACACTGTTAGCAACTAGCTGCCAACTGGATTTAGCTCCATTCACTACAGCAATTTGGGCCTGGCCATCCAGCCAGTTTTTTACCCCTCAGAGTCCATCCATCCAAGACATGAACAGCCAGTTTTTCTGGGAAGGTTCTGTGGGAGATGGTGTCAAACGCTTAACTGAAGTGCAGATAGACCACATCCATAGCCTCCCCTCATACATCTTGTCATAGAAGGAGATCAGATTGGTCAAGCTTGCCTCTCATAAATCCATGTTAGCTGGGCTTGATCCCCTGGTTGTCCTGCATGTGCCATGTAATGGCACTCAAGGTGAACTCTTCCACAACCTTTCCAGGAACCAAGGTTAGGCTGGCAGGCCTGTAGTTCCCCAGATCATCCTTCTGACCCTTCTTGTAGATGGGCCTTAAATTTGCCAATTCCCATTCAGCTGGAACTTATCCAGTTAACTAGGACTGCTGGTAGATGATTAAGAGTGGTTTGGCAAGTTCTTTCGGTAGTTCCCTCAATACTCTGGCTGGATTCCATTAGGGCCCATGGAATTGTGAGTGTCTAATTGGCATAGCAGGTCACTAGCCATCTCTTCCTGGATTATGGGCCTTCACTCATCTCCCCATCACCAGCTTCCAGCTCAGTTGAGGACAACTGGTCTTGATATTGAAGACTGAGGCAAAGAAGGCATTAACTACCTCTGTCTTTTCCTCATCCCATCACTGCATTACCCTCTGCATTCAAAAAATGATGGAGACACTCCTTGACTCTCTTCTTGCTGCCAATGTATTTATAGAAACTCTTTTGATTGTCTTTAATTATAGTGGCCAAATCAAGTTCAAGTTGGGCTTTGGCCATTCTAATCTTCTCCCTACACGATGTTATAATATCTTGGGAGTCCTCACAAGTTACCTAATCCTCCTTCAAGAGATGGTAGATTCTCTTTTTTTTCCCTGAGTTCCAGCCTAAGTTCTCTGTTTTTCCAGATGGGTCTTTTTTCCTTGGTGACTTGTTTTCTTATACCCTAGGACAGCCTGCTGCTGAATATATAACAGCTCCTTTTTAAAACACATTCAGCCTTCCTGGACTCCTTTTCCCTTCAGGACTGACTGCAAAGGGACTCTGTCAATCTCCTAAACAGGTCAAAGTCTGCCCGCCGGAAGTCCAAGGTGGATGTTCTGATGGTGCTCCTTCTTCCTTCACTGAGTACAGAAAACACTAACATTTCATGGTCACTATGCTCAAGATGGCCACTGACCATCACATCACTCACGAGTCCTTCTTTGTTCACAAACAACAGGTCTAGCAGGGCACCTCCTCTGGTAGGTTTATTTACCAGTTGTGTTAGGAAGTTGTCTTCCACACACTCCAGGAGCCTCCTAGACTGCTTCCTCTCTGCTGTGTATTTCCAGAGAAAACTTCTGGACTTCTGCCAGCCACTTGTAGAATGCCTCATCAGCCTATTTGTCCTTGCTAGGTGGTCTGTAACAGACTCCCACCACAACATCTGCCTTGTTGACCTTCCCCTTGATCTTCACCCAGAGGCAGTCAACCTTGTCTTCATCATTGTCGATTTCAATACATGCAAAACACTGTAACATATGGAGACACCCCACCAGCTCTCCTGCCTCACCTGTCTCTTCTAAAGAGCTTATAGTTATCCATTGTAGCACTCCAGTCATGACAGCCATCCCACCATGTTTCCATGATAGTGACTACATCATAACTTTCCTGCTGAACAATAGCTTCCAGCTCCTCCTGCTTGCTGCCCATACTGAGTGCATTGGTCTAGATGCACTTCAGCTGGGCTAGTAGTTTTGTCCCTGTCACAGGCATGCCACACCTAAGCTCATCTCTAGTGATCCTGGTCTTATCCCTTTCCCCCTTTGAGCCTAGTTTAAAGACCTCTCAATCAGCCCTGCTAATTTCTGGGTCATGATCCTTTCCCCCCTCTGAGTTAGGTGCACCCCATCTGACATGAGCAGGCCTGGTGTCATGTAAGCCACCCTGTGGTCAAAAAAACCCAAATTCCACCTATGGCACCATGTATTGATCTGTTGAATTTTCCTATTCCTTTCAGCATTTTCCCTTAGTACTGAAGGAATTGAGAAGAATACTATCTGCACACCTGCTTCTTCAACTAAACGCCCCAATGTCCTGAAGCCCCATTTTGAACCCTGGGACTTCTTCCTTCAATCTCATCCCTACCCACCCGGAATACTAATAGAGGGTAGTAGTCAGAGGGCTGCGCCAAATCAGGCAGCTTCCTGATTACATCCCTTACCCAGGCCCCAGGGACGCAGCATCTTTTCAGAACACAGAGCATATAACAGCATACGCTCAGAAGTATCATGATCAAAGAGGATATATGGGATTGCTTCTCTGGGCACAGTGAAAATGCAAGATGACAGGAAGATATTTACAGCCTTTGTGGGGGTATACTATACTAAATATGGTGAAGTACATCTAAATCAGTCCAGATGCATAAAGACCATTCAAAAATAAACCATCGTAGTGTTTCCCAGAGAAGGTGCCCATAGAGGTGCTCTTTTTTTCTTTTGTTCCCTACTAGCTAGTAATTACAGTTAATAATAGCAATTAGAGGTTGTAATTGGGAGATATGGATTCAAAATCCTCCTTGGTCCAAGGGGACAGCATTCCCAGTTTTCAAATTCAAGCCAGGTTGTTGGGTGTGTTTTGAACCCGTCCCTTTCCAATCTCTATTGTGAAAGGAAAGCCCTCTATGGCAGGATTTTCATGACTCCTTAAGCCTTAGCAAGAAAAACAGAGAGACAGATGCACACATGCATACCACAAAGCAAAAGGGCAGCTGATTATCTAACAGTGAGAATCTGCCCTGGATTCACCAGAGAAAGAGGATTTCTTGTGCAGAGAGTAACCAGAGAATAATTGTCTACTGCCACTCCACACGCAAGAACTATCAAATGAAATGAGCAGGGGGTAGGTTCAAAACTAGTGAAAGGAAGCTTTTTCCCCCATTCAATATTTAGTTAAGGCAAGGATCTTATTGCTGCAAAAAGTTGTAATAAAAGTTCAAAGAGCATCATTAAAAGATGATGGAAAGAAAAAAAGTCCTCCAATGACTATTACATACAACAATATCACATTTGGTTCAGGAAATCCCTGAGCTGCAAATTGTTGGAGGCTGGGTAAGTATTTTGTGAAAGGATTGTAATAGGCTTGACCTTTCCTTAAACTCCCCCTAGTATTCTGCTTCAGTAATTGTTGCCAACAGGATGCTGAGCTGGCAGGACTTGTGGCCATAGAGTAGCAAACTTCTTGTGTCATGTGTTTTGACAAAACCATAAGGAGCACTGGGGACAGTGAATTCTGTTCCTGCCTTTAATGTGAAGATTGAGAAACAGACTATAAGGTCTGAAGAGATTTGTTTAAAACAATTTATTACCCTCCGATAATTTCTACCACTATTCTTCTTTATACTCAGCCTTCCAGTATTATTTATTATATGACTTCCATAAAGTGACTGTACAAGGTATCATGTAAAGGGGCCTTTCTTTTTCTGTTTGTTTTTTCCAGCCCTTCAGTCTTTCCAAGACTTTTTGACACCTTACCTTGAGCAAGCCCGTCAGATCTGGGCTTGGTTGGTTGGAGCAGCTGTGGTTGGAGGCGTCGTTACTGCTGTGCTCACAGGTCTCATTAAGGCCTGCCGAAAGAAAAAAAGAGGAACTTCTTCAGAAATACAACCCTTGCTCATAGAAAGTGAAGATTACAACAATATAACTTATCAGTCCAATTTCTAGACGCCTCTGGTAACTCAATCGTGTTACTAAGGTGCTAATCAAGCATGGAGTGTTTGATGGATGTTTACAAATACCTTGCTGAGATGTGCTGCATGAGTAGGATGGGCAGTTTTGCTCCTCAAGCCTCTTGTAACCTCCAATGTTGTAATATCTTATCAGATCCACTCCTACAAAAATCTCCCAGATCCAACATAAGCTACCACGCTACCCAAAGAACACCATGTATTTCCTATGGTTGATTAAATAATGCTCCTATGAAACCAGACCAACTTGTGTATTGGTAGCTTTAATGTATAATAATTCCCTTTTATTTGTTCTTTCACCATTGTAGGCTCCAATCCCGCAGCCCAATCCATGTGTTTGGCACATGGATCTAGTAAGAGGTGTCTGACTGCACAATCTGTGCTACATTCACTCTGTGTTTGAATGTAAGAGCAGAAAGAGCCCTTTAGTTCAGTGAGCAAAATATATGGTGACTCTGAGTAGATGTGTCCCATAGACACGTTTTTCTTCTGGGATAGAAGCATTTTCCCTCCAGTTCCCATGTCCTGTTTGCCCTTGATTGAATGTCATCAGCAGAAGAAAGAAGGATCTCAGAAACCACTTCTCACTTGCCTCAAATGCTCCAGCTAGTCGCTGTCTTCTGTACTATCTTGCATTTGTCTGGGTAGCTGGGAGATTTTTAGGAGATGAAACCTAGTCTCACCATGCCCACCTCTGTTCCATTTGACTTAACAGTTGCTCATATTATGGTTGACTTTTGGGTGTTCAGTATGCATATATTCCATAAGGCAAAAAAAGGATATGGTGGATAGACTCTGGTTGGACAGCAGGTACCCATCAAAGCTGCTCTGTCACTCCCCTCCTCAACCAGGAAGGGGAGAGGAAATATAACAAAAGGCTCATGGGTCGAGGTAAGGAGGAGGAGACATTACTCGCCTAATACTGTCATGGGCTAAACTGACTTGACTTGGGGAAATTAGTTTAATTTCTTGCCAATCAAAAGTCAGAATAGGATAATGAGAAATAAATAATAATTTAAAAAAATTAATATACCTTCTCCAACCCCTCCCTTCTTCCCAGGCTCAAATCCATATTTCTCTAAATCCTCCCTGCCAGCAGCACAGGGGGACAGAAAATGGGGGCTGTGTCCCCTCATCATATGTTGTCCCTGTGAGGACTCCTTACACTCTTCCCTTGCTCCAACATGGGGTTCCTTCCACAGGAGATAATCCTCCATGAACTTCTCCAGCGTGAGTCCTTCCCATGGGCTGCAGTTCTTCATGAACTGCTTCAGCATGGGTCCCTTCCATGAAGACTGCTCAATGTTGGCCTCCCCATGGGATCACAAGTCCTGTCAGCAAACCTGCTGCAGTGTGGGCTCCTCTCTCCATGGGGCCACAAGGTCCTGCCAGGAGCCTGCTCCAGTATGGGCTTCCCACAGGGTCACAGCCTCCTTTGGGCATCCCCCTGCTCTGACGTGAGGTTCTTCAAGGGCTGCAGGTGGATCTCTGTTCCTGACTCACCATGGTCTGCTCCGTGGGCAGAGGAATCTCTGCTCCAGCACTCGCTCCTCCTCCTTCTGCACTGACCTTGGTGTCTTCAGGGCTGTTTCTCTTACATATTCTCACTTCTCTTTCCCAGCTGCAAATGCTTGAAAACTGCAAGGAGTCACAAGCAGGTTCAGGGGTGCTGTGAGAAGGCTGAGGGAGGGAAGGTAAGTAGGAAGGAAGGGACAAAAACTGCATCATTTTCAAATGGGGGAAACATGAACTTTGACAATTGGTCTGAACGCTCTCCTCTAGACAATACATGCCATGGAAACTCTCAAATGAGCTATTTTCTCTCACAAATGCTTCCAGTGAACATCACATGGACTATTTGACAGTCTTCAACTGCCCAACTACATGGACTCATTTCCTTTTCAGGGCAATTTCACTGGAATTGTCCTCTGAACTATAGAAACTTAGAGTAGAAGAGATATCCAGCAGCAAGGGACTTGTATATCTGTTGGGAAGGGTCCACCTACAGTGGATGCTTCTTTAGGAAGTGTCTGTGATTTTTCACACCAAAGTGCTAGTATTCCCCTCCTGCTCTGGAAATCCTGCTTTCAAGAAGCATACAAGGACTTTTGCAGTCTCTCAACTATCCTTGACTGAACAGTAATAGGCATAAAACCAGGCAAAAATGGAAGGTGGGAATAAAACTGCCAGTGTATTATGCAGCAATAGAAGGAAAGGTCTACACCCTGACCAATACCTGCTGATCTACTCCACTGCCCTGATTAAGGAAGATACCAGCTAAAATCTCCTCTGACTCAGCAAAATGCAGGCCTTTTGCTAAATGAAGCTGTTCTACTTGAAAAACTCTGGTCTTAAACCCAAGAGCTGTCTCTTTTTGTATGGCTTCTGATGCTTGATCTGAGATACTACTAGATGAGTGCTCTCCAGTATCTCTGTTAAATATTAAAAACAAGCACAAACAATTGTTTCTTGGAACTCAGGCATAAGCAGGAGAAAAGGAATTATACTATGATTATATCTCAAGGGGTCAGTTCAGTCTTTTAATGTGTATTTTACATAAGCCAGGATACTCTATTGGTAAAAATAAATGACAGCAAGAGAGGAAAAACACCCATATTTAAATTTTGATAATTTTGAATTTTAATAAATGTTGATTGTTTTCAAAGTCAGATAAACACAAATATTTTATTCAGTCTATTTGAGGACTTCACTCAAATTCCACAACTATTAACTATTTGTTTAATTCCTCTGGACTACTTCAACTAATAAAATGGGAAAAAAATCCCTCTGACAGGTACACAGTGAAAAGCATACTTTGGTCCTCAGTGATTTTTCTAAAACCTTGTTTGTTGTTTTTGATAACAATGGGTTGGCTAAAATATTTAAAATTATTATGTAACTCTTATTCTGAAAAATTCTTTTGAACAAATATGAAAAAGTTAACAGAAGAAATTTGAAAAGGAAATATTTGGGGACACAGAAAAAAGTAAAAAGTGCTTTTTATTCAATAACTGTTCACAGAAGCCTAAGTGGCATGATTGCCTGGGAATTCCAGACTCCCTGCTCTCACTCAGCTGCACTGGGCAGATGGAGACCTTTGGATATAAAAATGGTGGCAACTGCAGTGAATTTGAGATATAAAGACCCATTCAGTCTATGAAGGGAGAGTGAAAATCCCATATGCTCCCAGGGACTTCCCAGGCAGTCTCCTGTGGGAGCTGGTACACTTCTGGGGTCCCCAGTCCTGAAGTTAGAACATGGCAGGAATATGTTGAAATTGTGTACCTTAAAAGTCCCAATGTCCAGCTTTGAGACAGTCTGAATGGCTGTGGCAGTCTGGGACAGACTGCAGCAGAGCCGTGATCCCTGGTTGGGTGGTTGCCCTGGCAGAAGGGCAACTCCTGTGTTTTATTAGGCATTTGTTGAAAAAAATGCCATTGTGCAAAATATTTCAGTGTCAGTAAAGCGATGTCATACTTTGAAAAGTTGTTTTGATAGAAAAATCCTAACTGCATTAAGCAAGTTTATTTCAATCTCTGTAGTATTCCATGGCGACAACATTTCGTTTTCACATTGGTCAAGGTAATTTTTACCAGATGTCACCCCTTTGCAAAGGACATGGCTAACAAGTAATTTCTGATTCAACTCCTCAGCTGTTGGTGTCATCTCCACAGATTACCAGTGTTACCTGGGCCTCCCTTTTCTGGCTATGGCAACTTAGCATGTGTGGAAGGATGAAAGTGGAGCTTTGCCTCATCAGGTCTACTAAATCCTACTTTTTGCCAGCTCTTGATCATTTCTTCTTCCCCAAAAGCATGGAATGCATAATTCATGCTTGTGACCATACTTATGACCTATTAGTGAAAGTCTGTTTATGCTCTACTCAGATCATTTACCAATTCCCAGGCAGGCTTCTTCCTTTCCCTTTTCTTCAACTGAGTATCTAACAGCCCATTTTCTTTCCCTAAAAGCTTAATCACAGAGAACTCATATTAGCTCTAACTGATGAAAGGGAATTTTTATCGCCTTCATACTTGTAGGCACATCCCCAAGCATTTTTCCCATTTACCATATGACCTGGTGACCATGTCCGCTTTGGGAAGGAACAAAGAACATAGCCCTATTTCCAACAGTCAGTATGGTCTGTGGGCAGGAATAGATAGTACAATGTATATTAATCTTAGTAACTAGGACAAAATTTATACAAGCAACACGTGCTGGTTCTCTCCAGCATTGTGGTGCTTCTGCTTAGACCAGAGTTAAACCTCTTCAGAAGTGTATCTGACTGAGCACATGAAACCCCAACTGCTCCTCTTTTCTGAGCAAAGTTGTTTAGGTTCCTTCAGCACTGGAAGCAAACACCACTTGCAGGTGTAGACTGACTGTACCAATCTTAGAGCAACTATTTTGTGACAGGAGAAACTGTCCTGCAGAGATGCCTCCCCATTGGCTTTCTGGGGAAAATAGGTAGCTTAACAATTAGCTACCTAGGTTTTGGATGGTTTAGAAGGAGGGAAAGGACTCTTTCAGCAGTATGTCACTGAATGTTTTCTTGGCCACCAACACTGCCAGGAGATGTTGTGCTTTCTGTCTGCAGGCTATGAATGCAATGGCACATTCTTTTTCTTCTCAGGGTCGTGTTCAAGGTTGTGCTTACTTCTGTGTTCAAACAAATGTAAGTTAAGTGTTGAAGGACCTCTTTTCTTGATAGATGTTTCCCTGAAATGGAAGCTGTAGCTCCTGCGTTTTTTTTTCATTAGGAATAAGGTAATACCATGAGGCTGTGCTTGCCATGTAATCTCTTTGAATCAGAACGGTCAGAGCTTAAACACAACCCTGCCTTAATATTTTCCTCTCTCTGGCCAAGGCATCTTGAAACAAGAAACTTCCCATTGCCATCAGGCAGTTGGCTCAGCCTTGAGGAGTGTATCCTGACAGAATCAATGTCAAAAATGGGGTTTGAAAATCTAGATCCTGTGTATGTAGATCACGTAAACTTTGACCCCACAGGCATTGAGGTTAGTCTTGTCCGAAAGTACTTGTTAGATGAGGATCCCACCAGTTTAAATATCCAGGACAGTTTCTGCAGTATCAGCACCATATTGTTTCACATAATGAAAAAAATTCTCAAATCTAGAGAATACCTGGCATCTTCATAACAAAGTACTCAGCATTGTATATCTTTGGCCTTTGCAAGAGGCTCTTACCTCTGTCAAGTTTTTAATTTTCTAACCTGGTTTCTTACTTCCTTGGACTGTTACATTTATTCAAGGCAAGACAATGAGCAGCTGTCTGTCTTTTTCATTCTGTTCTCCCTCCCACATTTTACCCAAACTCATATTTTTAGCACCTGGACTCTACATTGAATTAAATCTGTAATTCACCATCTATGTACACACACATGTGTAGGGATGCAAGTCATTTTGAATCAGTCTCCATAGTGAGCTGAAAATTGGCATCAATGAGATCTTGTCACTAAAAACAGCCTTTTACTGTAATTTTTGTAATAAACTTTGAATTAGATATGAAGTAGCTATTATAACTATAGAAAACCAACTTATTTCTGCATATCCATCTTTCACCCATTAGGCTTTCTGATGTCCCATTTTACATATGGACATTTCCCCAGGAGTCTCACCTCCTCTTCAGGGCATCAGTTATGCAGAATTCACAAGATGCCAACAAAGTTCTAGAAATCTGATTAATAAAATACATAGAAAAACTAGTACTTTCCCCACATACAAAAAAAAAAAATCCTCTTTGAAATAAGAAATTGGCAATAAACGTCAATTCTGGACTCTCACTGTGGCTTGGCACTTCAGATTATCTCCATGCAACTTGATTCCCTCTCCTATCATCCCAGACTGCACTGTTTTATCCATCCAGAAAAGGGATCCCCAAGGGCTCAGTGGTGGGATTGTCCCACAGTTTTGAGGCTGGTATAGTGGTGGTAATGACAGGCATGGTACATACACGATTGCTGTCTGAGTGTGTCACACAGGTTTTAAAGGAACTTGGATGTATAAAAACACAATCCTGCTTTTCTTCATTCTTTTGTACTAAAGAAAAAATATTCTCAGGCAATAATAAGCAAATCAGGCATTTTCAGGTGGATTACATATTGTTGACAAATTTTCACACATTTTCCTTTAATCGTAACAGTGTTGAAATGCTTCTGTTTTGAATCACTTGCATTGAATGCATTTGCATGTCAGGAAGATCTGCTGCTAAGAACTTGAAGGTCTGGACTGTCTTCTCATAAATTTAGGGGGGGATTGGCAGATGGTCCATTAATGGTGCTCTGCTTAATTTACTGCACACTGATTTCATTGTCAGACAACCTGGCTGTATAGAATGAAATATATACATGGTTAGATAGTTGGAAAAATACCAAATTATCAAGATGACAGTATTTGTATACAGAAATATTTAATAGTGGAATTAAGTGAAAATGTGACTTTTTTTTAAATTGAAACACCACATTGCAGAGTAACACAGCTAC
The DNA here is from genome assembly GCF_003984885.1 of Neopelma chrysocephalum. Lineage (NCBI taxonomy): Eukaryota > Metazoa > Chordata > Aves > Passeriformes > Pipridae > Neopelma > Neopelma chrysocephalum. The sequence goes on along the minus strand of NW_020897702.1, from coordinate 16,910,941 downwards.
AACCATTAGCTGTGTGAAAAATACATACATTCATGGCAAAAATATAAATACTCAAATAACTGCATACTTACAATAGTAGTAAAAGTTGTACAACATATGTGCATGTGTTTGGACAAACCCTATAAAGATTCTTTTCCCAGTTCCCCTTTCATCTGGATGACACTATAGTAATTTATATCAAGAACAAGTGAACACAAGATTTCTCAAGTCAGAACAGCAGCAATTTGTTTTAACTTTGATCCTGTCACTTAACGCCACAGTGATGATGGAAGATACAGACCGCAGAGAATCCAGACTCCATGTCCTCTTTTATACCATAATGGACTTCAGATACTACTTTAAAATAAATTTTAGTCTTTTAATTCTATAGTCTGTGGTCCCAGTTATTTAATCCAGAGGGCTGACTTTCAAGGCATCAACCTCCTATTAATATTCAGGGAGAATCAGGCTCTTAAAAACTCTCATTTAAGAGCCTAAATGAAAATGAGGCTTTTCTGTCTTACTTACAGCTACAAGAAAAGGTGCTTGCTACTTCAGAAAATTGGATCACTTCTAGTTAGAAATTCTTTCCACTTTCAGTGGAACAAATATGCTTAAATCCAAAAGTCTAGACATCAAGTCTTAAAAATGACAGCCTTTTGTCTCATCCTAGGAGCCATGGCACTCTACAGCACCAAAAAAGGATGTCTACAGGGAGGCTGTCATGTTAGAAATTGGTGTTTAGTGGTCTGGGTACAGATGACAGATTGGGAAATCTCTGCAGTCATCCCAATTAAGGTGACATTCTCCTACAAGCAGACACACTACTGTAAAAAGTTACAGGAAGGCTTGTTTGGAAAATTAATCTGTAGAGAGAGAAGAAACTTTGGCGTAACAAAATTAATTTTCATGAAAAACAGAAGAATGGTTTTGGGGAGGAAGATAGGACAAGTTGTTGGTTATTCAGACCATCAGTCATCAGTTCACAATGTGCAATTTCAGATTAGAAAGCGCAGTTATTAAGCTCAATTTAAAGCTTATGCATATGCTAAACAAGAAACCAGAAAGAGAAATAATAAATCATGGAGCCATTAAATTCATAAGTATTAAATTTGAGAGGAGTTGCAATAAGGGAAATGGACGAGAAATGCAGATTATTTTAAGTCATTTTGCTTGCAAAAATGATGATGGGTTTTCAGGAGAAACAATCCAAGTTGTATTGATTACAAATTATTCCAATATGCCACTTCAGCCCTCCTGCAATATCCACATGCCTGTAATACTTTTCAGGGCATATTTAAGGCTAAGCATCAGATTGCCTGCAGTGAACAAGGCTCTGACTGGATTGCACAGTTTTCAGGAGGCTAGTGGGACCAGCAGTGTGGTACCTGCAATGTGGTACCTATCCTTTCACTCCAGTATTCAGAATCAGGAACAGGTAAAGGATAACCTGTGTGTGCTTCTCAGATGGTCTCAATTTTGTAACTGTTTTTTCAAATGGTTCTTCAGTTGAGATATTGTAGGAGGCAGGGGAGGCCAGGTTATATCTAATCAGCACCTGCATTTACAGCCCATAACATGCTGTGTTTTCCAAATAAATATGTTCCCTGTAACATCAGTGGAGTGAAAAAGGAGCTTTTAAAAGAGTTTATATGTTGAAATGCAAAAATCCAAGTCAGGTAAATGAGATCCTCCTGGAGGTCTTCAAAAGTTTTCAAGTGTCCCCACGGATGATGTGAGAAAGGTGTTCATTTACTTTAGGAGATTTGGTTCATTATATAACTGAAATTCATGCGAGGTTGGTGCATAGGTCAGGCAGACAGCTGCTGCTCAGACCACAGCTGCTAGTTTTCTCTCTAGAAAAACTCATGTACTAGCATGAGCAGCCTTTGCCTACCATTGCCCATCCTTCTGCTCACCGTGTTATCAAGAATTTATCATGATTAATTATGTCCATATACTGCTGAAGTGGGGAGAAGGAATCAGAGTTTTTCTCTTAAGAAAACAGCAGACTGCAATACTTTGTTTGCTGCCCACTCTAAAGACAGTTTCTTATTTGCTTCAGCATTTTCATCCAGGTTTTGTAAAAAAAATACACCCCCCCAATTTTTTATGTTCTCCTTTCCCTAATCTTCTTGCTAAAATGCATTTGTGAAATACATTGTTTCCCATAAAAATTCTCCAAAATATCAGACAGAAAATCAAAGCTCGAGAGCCAAAACACATTTTGCCAAACCCCATTACTTGGCCAGGGGAAGGTGAGTGGGAAAGGATATTCCTCTTAATGAAAAACTCCATCATAATTTTTGAAGTTGTAATTTTTTCCTCAGATAGCTCTGCCCAGCCTGCCACTGACCCTGCATTAAGTATAAATAAACACCTTTTGCAGTTACACAGAGCAAGACCTTCTCTGAAGTGGAGATGTTAGCTTTCTCTCTGAGTTTTTAACCCACGAGAAGGTTTAATGTATGACAAGGAATATACAGGGATTTGGGGGTTTTTTATCTTGTTGCAGTTAAAACTCCTCATTCTGGAGAGTTGGTACCTTTTGCCATCATCATACCAACACCACTCTGGAATGAGAAAGCAAAAATGGCAACCAAATGAAGTTTACTTTTGTATCCTTAGTTATCAAAACTAAATTACCCAGAACTTTTGACAACAATTCTGAAAAATCTCAGACAAGACCGCATACTTGTAATAATCCATGTTTCACATGTAGTTTTCCTATAAAACTCCACAACCCTGCCAAATGCAGAAATGATTAGGTGGACAGCCACCAGAATATTGGGTGGCTGCTTTAGTCTCCAGTGTACCAGACAGACCCCTAACCACATTACTGCAAAGTAATCCATTACTGGATCATGAGTTTTAAACCAATTGTTGCAGATTTGCTGTAGAATCAAAAGTGTCTTGAAGATCATAATAAAATACCAGCTCTCCATCAAGATCAATACTTCACCAGACCAAGCCGACTAAAACAAAAGCCCAGATCACGTTTCACTGTCAGGCACACAAATGTCAGGCTCATCATAGGTGGGAAGGATTTCTACACACTTCTGGTATGGGAAGGAACTTTGTTCAGGACTGATTTTGATGGGTTAGGGTCAGGCGTGTGCTGCTTTCTGCTTCCACTGTGCTCTAAACAAAGACATTCAGAGTGCAGAGGAGTGATATTCTTCTAAATTCCAGTGGTGTGATGATGAGAATGAGATAATATATTCTACCTCCGAGATGGTCTCAGTCACAGATATTTATGGAGTAAACTTGTTTCTAATGTTGTTCTAAGCCAGAAAACGACTCCAGGTGGTTAACAAGGGTACCTAGTTAAATTTTGGCACTTTGGGTATCTTACCCAACTTCCTGCTGTCATGTCAGAGGATCCTGGGTCTCCTTGCAGCATATCTGTCAACCCTGTATGGATGTTTCAGCTAGTTTAGGGCATCACAAAGAGTATTAGAGCCTCTGTTTTAAGGAGTGAAATCCCAGCCTCCCCTACCAGCACTTAATAAATATGCACATATGCACATACACAATGCCTCCACAATTAAAGCATTATGTCATTAATTAAAACCAGGTCACAAACAGCAACTCAACCATGTTTTGCTCAGTCTTGGAATGGTTGTTTATTCCAAAGTCATGAAGCTTCCTGTAAAGTAAATACCTTGAGAGTACAGTGCCATTTACATAATGTACAAATGTATGGTGCTTTCTCAAATACAATGAGACATAAAATCACATTAAAATGTTCTGCTAATATAACAGAATGTAAAAATCACATCTGAACAGCAACAGAACTCAGCAGCCAAATAGTTTAGTTGTCAGTATCGCTTAAGATAAAATGGCTAATTCAGTTGAGTATTTTGGGAACTAGGATCCTTTTCACACTGCAACCAGGATTTTGCATTTTAACTAAGCAAACTTGAAGGACTATTTGCCAGGCAAATTTGTAAAACTCTTTTCAGGTGTGACTGTCCCCGTTTTATCAGTAGGAAAAAAGAAGATGGGATTTTGGAAAGAAACAACGCAGTTGGGCATCAAAACCTCAATGAACCTGAATTCTTCATATTACTCTGCAAATCTTAGGCTGAGTCACTGGTTTGTAGGGGAACTCCCTAAGAATATGGGATAAAGTTTGTAGTTTTACCCTGACTGAGCCCTTTTTTAGTCAATGTATTGCACATACTCTCACAACACTGTATAATTAAGGAAGGGACACTGTGGGAAAAGAGTTCTGCACGTGACTCACGAAAAAGAGAGGAAGAACACAGGAAAATAGAAAAATGAAAACTCAAACCTTTTTTATGATCAATTTTCTAGCTCTGCCTTATTATACACATAACTGGTAAAATCTTTGCCTCATTTTATTGGAACTAACAGAGTCAAAAATCTTATTGCTTACTCTTTGAAGGTTTATGAGGCACGCAGGTACAACAGTGAACAATTTTAAGTCCTTCCAGTCAGTGAAACACAGTTCCTCTGTTGTGCTGGGGGGCAGCAAGCTGAAGCTACAAAATAGGCTGTTTCATAAGACAAGAGTATGACTTGTTATAGACACGAACCCACTAAGCACTATTCTTTTTCTTAAAGTCAAGCCTAGATGAAAAAATTAAAAGTGGAAGTTTAGTACCAAATCTTGCTTTCTGTTCCACTTGGAAACTAAGCAGACATTTCTCTTCAAAGAATTGTATCACATACTGATCTATAAAAACGTAAGAACAGATTGAAATTACATTAATATAAACAGGCATCTCTGAAAAGAACATTGAGTACTCAAAATTGTGGACATTTATGCTAATACTTTCCAAAATGGTTATCTTGCATATTGTACAGAGATATAAAAAGTAAATATCACCTTTTTAATAAATTATTTTTATTTCAGCTCTAGTGGAAAAAATATATATAATTATACATAGAGTCGGAAATTCAGAAAAAAATTTCTGATCTCTTTCTTTTGGGACAGGGAAGAGTGAGGGAAGAATGAGGTCAAAAGTGAAAAAGTCAAGACCTGCATCTACAGAAAAGAGAGGACATTAATTTTTTCTATCACATTATACATGTTAACTGGAAATAACTACTTTCAAGGTTCATTTCTTCAAAAAAAAAAAATTGGAGAGTTGACCTTAGTTTCTTGCTTTTTTCAAATTTTAAGGATGGCAAGCGTTTAATCTTCCTTCCTGTGACTGGATTTTGATTACTTTGACTAGCAGGATAACAGGCTAAGGTCTTTTCGCTCATACCAGTGGCTCCAGTTCTCGGCCATTTACCACATCAAACTCTCACATGGCTGTTGAGTGACAAATAATTACCGAAAGTGAGAGAAAAATAGATCATGTCTTCTTTCTGACAGCAACCCAAGGCTAGACCTGCCCCAGACATTGCCTTGAAGGTTCAGATGACAGCGTAGACATCATCTGAACCCAGGCATGATCCAAGAGAAATGCCTTGCTTTAAAAGGAAGATATTGAATTGTTGAAGCTCAGACTCTGGTACTATTGCTTAATTTGAACTGTATTTTTTCTCTTATGAAGGTTGGAAAGAAAAAAAACCACCAACTCAAAAAACGCCTTGTTGTTAGAAAGTTTTTTCCAGATGGTTTCCGCCCTTATTCTAAGCATCTTGGAAGAATTCTTTTAAAACAGACATGTTTTGGACATGCTAACATTTCCCAAGTAAATCTGGGGACACTGAGCACTGTGGGGTTTTTTTGTTTTGTTTTGGTTTTTTTTGTTTGTTTGTTTCTGTTTGGGGTTTTTTGTGATTTTTTTTTCGTTGGTTGGTTGGTTTGGTTTGTTTGGTTCTGAAATGAAATTAGTTTTACATAAGTAATGTAAAATCACAGAACATGAAAAACACCAAACCCTTATACACATCATGGAACTAATACAGCTGGGCTACTCAAAATATATTTTTTGGACATAAGTTTGAGGGAAGATGTCACAATTATGACTTTTCTACTCAACTATCACAGACCAATAGAACTATTTCTTACCAACTGTGCTTCATCAAATTTGTTCTTGCAAATGATCAGAAGGAAAACAGGGAGAGAAAAACTCAGTGGGATTAAGGGTTTCACAACCTGGCACATATGGGCTAAGGCTACTTGTTTCAGAAAAAGCTAGTTAATAAGCCCAGAGCTTCATCAACGTATAAATCCTGGAAGAGGGTCTCAGTCACATCTGAAGCTCAGTGAAAGCTCTGTCCTTCTGCACTCGCAGCAGCCTCAGTGTCTCCTTCTCGAAGATGAAGAGCTGAACATATGTGTTGGGAGTTGCTTGCTTAGTAGCACAATACTTCTTTCCCTTTATAAACAATGAGCTCTCAAGCTCCCTGAAGCAAAGAAACCAGGCAAGGAAATATTTAATCAATGAAAGGAGGAATTTATATGCAGTTGATAAACTAAAGGCTGTATGGAAATATCAAATGTAATTGAAAAAAGAAACCCTTTCTATCACTGCCCAATGTCCTGAAATGTCTAAGTGTGAAAGCAGAAACATGACTCAATTTCAGTGGTAGCCACAAATTGTCTGACTTTCAAAAAAAACAAATCCCTGATTCTCATTCAGAAGATGAAAACACCTTTGCTGTTATGAATTTTCCCCATTTTCTACATAGCTGCCCTCATAACACTGACTTTCCTCTCATTCTAAAATGCATCTCCAGTATTGGGATGCTGCACCCATCAAAGCGAATACAAGAGCCCCATTGGCTTGTGGATTGCACTTTTGAATGCTTCTACACTAGGAGAATTATAAAGGCTGGTGTATTTTGATTAAAATTGAGGACCTCTGCATTTCTCAAAGTGGCATTTTACTGAGTTAAGGGAAAAGCAGAGAATGGAAGAGGCCTCTTGATACAATATGTACTAGAGGGAGGAAGAGCAAAAAAGGAGGACTGTGTGACACATGGATGATGACGCACACGGTGATCCAAAGGTTAGAGCACACCTCTAGGTGAAAGCTGAGGTTATATGCAGAGAGGAAGAGATTAGAGGGAGCTCAGCTCCCTCTAATCCTCCTATGAAGACAGAAGTAGACCAAGATCCATCCAGCTCCAACAGATGATATTTCACTGTCCGGTGGAGACCTCTTGCCAAGTTGCATCTCAGCCACATTTTTAAGCTTTGGGACATTATGTTTTTGTCAAAAAGTGTGTATCAAACAGTTACTAGAGCTTAAACAGTCAAAAAAGAATAATATCATAGGTGAATCTTCACATTGATAGCAAATATTTATTAACAGTTAATTATGTTGTTCTAACACAATAAAAGAAAAACTTAGAACTTGTGCCTTCCTGCAAAGGTTTTGCCATTTATTCCTCATGAACACTAGTGCAAACGTGGGCAGTTGTTGGTGGAAGCTGGCATTCACTATCCTGATCTGTTTTAGACAGTACATGCTTTCAAGCATCTAACACCCAATGAGGCACAATAACATACCCTGCTTCCCCATCCCTGAAAAACGTGCTTCTACAAAGCTGGAGAAACACAGAGGGTATGCCCATGCCCTCAGCTAACCATACAACTGTGACTGTACTCATGGGTCAGACCAGCTCATTGTCTACACAATTCACTCTCAGGTATGACAGCTCTGAGCTCCAAGCTGGAAAGTGCACACGGGAGGCTCACTTAGCTGCGTTTAAACTGCCTTTCCTCTCACAGTGCAGACCCAATCCAAGAGCCCCTCATTTTCCCTGATGCCAAGGGGTACCTAGGGCTGGCTCTGACTCAGCACCATTCAAAGACATGACAGACGATGTGACATGGCCTGCTTCTGACTACAGATCACGTATCACTACTGTGTTCTCCTTAAAACAGTTGTTTACCTCTTTGCCTTAAACCTCACCTCTTCACAGCAACTTGCAGAGCTTCTGTGCAGCATTCCTAACCAGGCTGCGCCGAGTGCAGCTCAGGACACAGTCCACTATATATGCTCTCTGGCATTTTGCATTTCTCTCAGACTATTAAAGGGAGAAGAAAAAACTCAGAGGTGTTATTTATTCAATTCAAAAGCAACCCATTATCACTGTGTTACACTTCTAACATGCAAACACCATGACACAGCACCAGCAGGGAATCCGTTATCCCTGAAAAAATAAATGGCATGCTCTTTTGCAATCAAAATATATGCCCTGCTGTCAATGAATATATTCTTGGTTACAGCACCAGGAGGAAATTTTTGCTTTTTCTCCTCCACCTCTCATCCAAATTTCTTCCCCAGGGTTGCAGAGTATGAGATGAGCAACGTGACCTTGCAGTGACAGAATTTTAATGTGTGACTGGTGCACCAAAAGCGATGCAGCAGCGTCTCCCTGCTTAGTGTTGCTATGTACGCTAGACATTTATGTAACACTGCTTCTCATCCTCAAGGCTGTCCTTTCCTGGGGTCAGCAGCAACAAACACAAAATTTATTTATCGAACTGTCAATGTTACTTACAGCTGACACGGAGAACTCTACACTCAAGTATTTTGGTGAAAAGGAGTTAACACGTAAAGCTATTCCCAATCCCAAAGCTGCAGAAGAGAAGTAGATTTTTTTTTAAATGGGTTAACTTGAAAGAGTAAAGGATTTATTTCAAACAAATTGCTTATTTCCAAGTTGTTTGCTAAAGTATTCTAGTTTTCTTCTGGGCTTTAGCACTGAGTTGTGCATGGAAATGCAAGGCTTTTGCATATATTAGCTCTCAACCCCCAGGGAGAGACTGTATGTACATCTAGAAAATGGGGTTTGCTTTTAATTTCTAAAATTGAGAAGCCAAGAAGAATATCTTCTCCTTCCCCTTGGTTCCCAGGTTCAAAATATTTTATCCCGTTCATTGTTAGCATTCTCCTGCCCTCCTTGGTTTGCTCTTTAGTTGACAGCAGTTTACCTGAAGCATTAGGACTAGGTTTCCCTCTTATCCAAGTGCTCTGTTAAGAAGTCATCTACAATTGGGATGAGTGGTTTTTTCCAGCTTTCTTTCTGTGCCCATGAAATAATGGGACAGATCTACTGCCCTTAGTACAGATCCAGCATCTCTCTCTTACAAATAGGATCCTTCTAGAGAATATAACACTTCAGGCACAGCAAACCTTGAGATCTACTGCAAGACTGGAGATATTCATACATCAGAGGAAGTGCACAGCATTCCTTGGTACCAAAATGGATCCCATCCTTCTTACAACATGGGTGATATAACTAGCAGGATAGTAAACCTTCACAAATACTCATCCAGCCCTTTAAGGAGAAGCATTTGTTGCTCAAAACCAGTGTGTAAGAGCATTTATTATACATGTCAGTCCAGCAGAGGATTCAGGATTTAACCTTAAAAGATACTGTCTAATTAATCTACTGTATCTACAAAGGAAATTCCAGAGTTTACAGGATTTACTAAGCTTAGCACGGGCACTAAAATATCAGACTCTTTATGGGAATGAAGAGTCTCATCTCAGCTCCACGCATCTCACCAGTGCATCACCATAGTGGCTTTAATGAAATACACCAGCAGCAGAGATGATGCAAATCCCAAATCACCATTCACAGTTGAGTCATCAGCTATATTATATATATCCCTGAAAAATGTACATTCATAGCAGAAAATCTCAGTTCTGCACAGGCACCAGCAGCATTTATATTAAACCTTGTTGTTAAATCCTCTTTGCTAAAACAATAAAAACTGGTTTAAACTGTGAGGTGGAAAATCTGCAGATAAATCGAATGTATAATCCAGAGAAGAACAGATCCAGTTTGTCTTATATCACACTGGCAAGTTTATGAAATGATTGTCAGGTTGAAGTGAAAATTAATCTCCCTAGAAACCCCTTTTTTTAAAAAAAAGGTAAACATTGCATTTTAATAGCTATGTCTGACTTATGAGCCTTGAACTGCTATAGGCAATGACTAGTTAGCCACATGCCTGCTTCTCCTAAGTCATGTCTTGCAGTTTGAAACTAAAATCTGGTGTGTTAATGTTGAGTAGAAGTTTTTCTTTTAGGCTGCTGTTCTACAAGTCTTACCAAACCATTACTTCTCTGCTCTGTTAGGCTGTTACAGCTGAATTACTGTCCCCAGTGTGGCTGGTCTGCTACTCATATTATCTGCCCCTTCTCAGCGAACTTCAAATCTCCTTCTCACCTATGTGCTAGCAGGATTAGGAGCAAATAGACAGCTTCTGCACTTGCTTGCACTGGTTGTAAAAAGTGCTCACAGGTTGCTCTATGCTTAGATCGGACTGTGCATGGATGCAAATACACGTAGTACTTCCCTTACCTGCAAGACACATCTGCTAACAAGGTGGGTGAATATCTGCAACCAAATAAAACACTGGGGATTTAGAGCTGAGAGTGTAAGCCCATGATCAGGATGCAGTGGAAACTGAAATCACAAAATCACAGAATCAAAGAATCATAGAGTCATAGAATGGTTTGGGTTAGAAGAGACCTTCAAGACCATCTAGTTCCAACCCGCCTACCATGGGCAGGTTGACCCCTCAGGTTACTCAAAGCCCCATCCAGCCTGGCCTTGAACATTTCTAGGGATAGGGCAATGACAACTTTTCTGGGCAACCTATGCCAGTGTCTCACCACCCTCACAGAAGAGAATTCCTTCTTAATATCAAATCTAAACCTGCTCTCTTTCAGTTTAAAGACATTACCCCTTGTTCTATCATTACATACCCTTGTAATAACAATGGGCACAGTGCTTTCACATACATCTTCACATCAGGCTTGTGCGGACAGGAGTCTTCAGAGAGAGGGTTTATCTGTTTTCCCTTTAAAGTAACTGTTCTTTAGTCTGTTGTGGTAAAACAATCAGCATTTTGCAGAAAAATGGATTTGGCTTAAATTTTCTGCCCTAAGCAGTGAAGTCATCAACTAGGTGTCTGTGGTATGCAGTGGTGTCCTCTCCAGCCTAGGTTCAAAGTTGTTTGTTGTGATCTCTCATACTGCTTTCAGTCCTGTCTTCTAGAAGAGCAGACAAAAGACCTTGGAAGAACTCACATGCTAGTAGTAGTACCACATACTGAAATAGAGAAGTGTTGCTTCAAATACAGGGCTGGAATAATCATTGTGGAGTGACAGGCTGTCCTGCAGACTTCAGAGGTGAGAGTCACTCCTCATCAGGCCTTCCCACACAACATCAGCGTTCATCTCTGCACTCCTTTGTTGTGGCAGTGGACATTTACTCACACAAACAATATCAGTGCTATGGGAATAGGATGTCTTGGGTAAATCTGATTAATCCAGCTGTTAGCTGTGTAAAGCCCTGAGTCCCACACTGCTGCATGAGGGCTGCATTCCCAATGCAGGGAAAGGGCTTGTTTTCCATCATGGCATGGAAACATTCCTGGTCTAAAAAACAGCCCTGAAACATTTCTGATGAATAAAACACAATGATCCTGCTGAGCAAACACCGATGGGCCTGCAGTTTTGTGACTGAGTCAGAAGTAGCAGAATTCATGGTGGGATCCTTCCCCTGCCAGCAGGACACTTATGATGCACTCACAGGACATAGTTTAAAGTGCAAAGAGATGCTCAGTTACACAAATCCAGTTGATCTGCAAATGTGGAATTAAGTGCTGTCATCCTTCACTTATCTGGCACTGAGTTATATTTTCACGTACACTTGGCTTACAGATAAAAAAGTAACAGAGTTTAAAAGAGGGCCTGACTTTGTTTTGCAAGATGGAGACACACTTAGAAACAGCAATGACAACACAGCTTGTAGAAAGATTGTGTATCATAATATCTGCCACTCCTGAAGCCAAGCCACAGTCACTAACAACTCTGAAGCCTTTTGCCCCTCTAACAGAGATATAGCTCAAGGAAAAAAAGCAACTGAGGTTTTTAGACTTTCCCCAAAGTCAGCCGCATCTTGTCTAGAGATTACTCATATGACCAATAGAAAGGTTTACCCAAAACAAAACACAAGTACATTTGCATAACAATTAGACAGATCTTTTTACTGCTTGTGCACTGAAGTGATCCCAAAACATTAATTAAGCCTCACAACACTCTAGAAAGGCAGACAGTGCAGAGCTTGTTTTACAAGTGGATCAAACAAACATCTGAGGCTGATACAGCATGAAGACGGAAAGGGAAGAGCCTGGATCTGCTTAGATCTTGCTATGACAGCATAGCCTAATGTAACAACAGGTGTTTAATATGCCTACATGCAGCCATGACTCCTGTTACAATGCAGAACAAGAGCACAGTACTAGCACTGCTATTTTAATTATAAAGTGTTACCTATATAGAAGCTGAGCCAGAAAATATAATCTGCTTTAGCACAGAGCTAACTGCAAAACTAGCTTCTCATTATATGGTAATGGAACTGATATCTATCAGAGAGGAGATGGGAAACCACAAACAACTTTGTGATTAAAAGACTCTAAACTGTAATTCAAAAGCATGAGATACTAGATCCTGAAGCAAGAGGAAAAGATCACTGTCTGGTTGTGGTTAATAGATGTAGGCATGATTTCAACCATGCTTTAAGCCAGAAAACAAAAAGAGCACGCACGACCAACAATATCCAATATCTATGTATTTTGCCATCAGTGTTATCTTTATTATAAAATCTATGCAGGTAGTATTAGAAATAAATCTTATTGTTTAAAAAGTGTCTAATCCTTTGCTGCATACCTCTAGTTTTACAGTGATGGGTGAATGAGATCCAATAGGAAAATAATGGTCCTCCCAGCCTCAAAAAGGAAAAAATTAAAATCAGTTGCTGTAATGTAGGCTCCTATCTCACACTGCATTTCTATTTTGGCTTCTCTCATCTGGACTACTTTGAGAATTCTCATCAGTAGGAATTCATCCATCTCTGTTCTTTTCTTCCTCCGTGAATTTCAAATTGGGCAGAGCCAGGGGTAAAAACTCCAGTTGCAAGTCCAGACACTGAGGAACACATTCCAATGTGGCTTTACTGATGAACCTCCACCCTAATGCTCACTGAATTTGCACTCCTTTGCAGAAGCTGCCAAGGCAAAGACCCAACTCATTCTCACTAGTTACACATACAACATGCCTATACACCACCTACTAGAAAAATGCTTCCCTCTGAACATTGATACTGATAATTGCAAACTCCTGAACAGTGTCCGCATTGTGAATAAAATTTTAATGTCTTTTCCACTAAAATAGAAAAGGTTGTCACTGGAAAGATGTAAATGAAATCAAATGCACTGTGCTAAATACAGGTGAACCACAGGCATAAGATTTCTTGAGCCATCCGCCACTTGTGTATGCTGGAAACACTACGTGGTACTGCTCCCAAACTTCTGCTGGAGAGCAAGCGGAAGGTTTTCAGCATGTTAGTGATGCTGCTCCATTAGGAGGCACTAGAGAGTTGACTATTTATGCCAGCTAAGTGTCTGACTCCTGCTTAAATGCCCTCTTCTTGGCAAAATAAGGAAAAGAGAGAAAAGAAGAAATAAAGTTGGATGGGCTATTGGATGGAGGAAAAAAAAACGTGCTCCTCAGAATCAAAAAGCTATAAAGTGCCTGTTTCAACCTTTAGCCCTTCCATGGCAATTACGAGCAGAAAACAGCTGTGAAAAGGAGAAGGGAAGGAGAGCTTAAATTTGGATGTTTCAGATTTTCCCCTTTGGAGTGTACTGAAAGCATATTGCAGCTCCTTGCAAGGTTTCTGTCTGCACACATCATTCAAGGAGCCACAGTGCTGAGGACTTCATTCTTACTCTGCTGTAGATCTCATCTCATTCTGCTTTTAGTGACATCAGGGCAAACAAAGGTGGCTCCAGGGAAAGTACTCAAAGGATCACAGTCAACCAAATATACTGGGACCTCTAAAACTGGATTTCGACCTGCTGCCTTGTAAAACAATCAGTAAGAGCATCTGAATGCTTCAGGTATTTGACACTCAGGGTATGTGAATGCAGAGGGAGTGCAACTTCCACATTGTGTGGTATAATAAAAACTTGAGATCCTATCTGCTCGTGTTCATCACTTCTTGCTCCATAAATCATACTTACTCTGCAAACCCACTGAATGCTGAATTGATGCAAGATAGAGAGTTCTCCATGTATGGCTGCTTGCTTGCCAAAAGGCTGTGACTGACATCACGGTGAAGGCTGCCCACTGGTGCTACACAGTTATGCTCACGTTTCCTTAGGTTAACTTCATTATAGAAGTAGACTAGTGAGAGTAACGCTCTATATTTTAAATATAGAATCCCAGTTCTGCAATGTATAATAAAATCTTTAATATGGAGTGTTTTCACCCCAAAGCCATGAGATTTTAAAACCAACAAAAGCAAGAGTCTTTGTAATACATTATGTTTTGTCATCTGGATAAACCTGGGGTTTGGTTTACTGATCCAGCTTTAGAAGACTGAAGTGGAAGAAGTTTGAAGTGGAAGAAGTTTAAACGTTCCACAGATTCTTCCTTCCATCAGCTTTCAAAGCAATTGTGTCTCTCCCCAGCTTCTGTACTTTTTAATTAACAGAAACAACTCCAAAGATCACTCCTGCCACCAATATTGTGTGAGCGCATTTGAGTATAAGTACTGATTATTTGTTGGTATACTGCTGCATCCACAGTCTTAAATAATCATAAATAAAAACATCTGTGCTATGCTTTGGTACATTTCTGTCTGTTTAAACCACAGATGAACTTCTAAGTTGTACAAAACAAAAAAATTGCACTTTTATCTTCCGGAGAGTCTTGCTAGTCCAACAGACTTTCAGCTGAAGGATTCTTTATTGTACTCAAACCTTGTCCCATAAGAGTTGCTGCTGTTGCTCAGTTTATGAAGTATCTTAGAGATTTTGTTTGGTCCACAACAGAAAACTCCAATGGTCTTCCTGTTATCAAAAAAAAAAAAAAAGAAAGAAAAAAAAAGTTATGACATTGTGAATAAACAGTAACATCTAATGATAGACAGAATTGGATTCTGGCCTCACTCATACATAAGTCAACTACATATAGGTTTTACGGTGAGAACAGCTCATTAGGTCATGCAGTTAGTATTACTGAAGCCACCATATCTCTCCCAAGTATCCCCACAATAAACCCTATTACTTATCTGACTATGACAACTCTTAGGAAGAAGTACCTAATCTTAATTTAAAGAAAAATTATTATTTTCCACTCTATTTTTATTTTCATAATTAATCACCTTTTTGTTAAAAATGTGTCTCACTGTAATGACTTCATTAGTGTAACTCATGATTTACACCATCAGGAGATCAAGTCACTAATGGTGATTCGTTACACTCATGAAAACAGAGCACTACTAACCCATGATTATTTCTGGCAGCAGCAGAATAATTTTGCTGCTTTACTTTCACATTAGCATGCAGTTTTTCCTTCAACATCTATATTGGGAAATCTTATGAAAAGTCAAACACAGAGTATGATCCTGTAGGTCTCAGTCCAGGTTCATTAGTTAACCTGACTTTTTCACACCACTCTACTGACAGCAGCTCTTTGCTCTCTGGTCACCTTAAAGATGGCCTGTAAGTCAGATTGATGGTCATACAATATCTAAGGGCTCAGAATTGTAGTCAGCAATAGAACAGGGCACATGCACCACAGAAGGACTGAGCCATTCACAATATTCATCACCTCCCTTTTTTTGAAATATGAGAAGGGAAAGGAAGGAGTGGGGAAAGACAATGAAGTGCTGCCTCTTCTACATCATGAAAAAAAAATCATCATCTTCCTTCTGAAATTGTGCCACTACAAAAAAAAGATCTTAAAGATTTAGTGGAATGAAGAAAAAGCATACAAGAGCGAACATCGTTCTAACTATAGTGATCTACAGCACTCACCAAGAGGCTGAAGACTTGAATTCTGGACCCTGCCTCCAGGACTGCTTCAGTATTTTATCCAATAACTATTTAATATAAAATATTTTAGCACATGCAGGATAATCAAACACAGTTTAAAGCTCACTGTGTATGTGTTTGCTGAGAGAAAGGAATTAACACATACAAGAAGAAATCTTTGATGCATACTGTCAAGTAGACATGCCTGATGTTAGGCAGCTGCTCGAATAGCATGGCAGTGCATACTGTACCACTGCACAGCAACACTGGCATTGTACAACTGCAGATTCAAACATTAAAAAGCATCACAAAGTTAGGTAGGTAGCTGTAGAGGTGCAAGCACCTTACAATGCTGATTTTAATTGCCTTCAATTACATCATCCCTCATATCAATCCATGGCAAATACTTATAACCCATTCTTTTCTCACCCTTATATATACCTATTAAGCTTTCCTGTCCTAGCAGTACTCCTTTTAATGGCAAGGGATGTTGTGCTGGTGGCTAAATTTTCAGCAATAATGAGAGTACTATTGCTCATTGCTCTCAAATAAGATTTCTCAGCACCTGTAGACTCTGAACTTCCTCTAATCTGTGCACACTGGAGAAAAAGGATTCATGAGCTGCCAGCAAGAATCTGTTTTCTACTGTGTATTTAATTGAGAGAATTAATGTTGTTGTTGGTTTTTTATTTTTTTTTCATTAGTCTAATTAGTACAACCAACTGAAAATCCCAAAGAGTTCGTCTGCCCCTCTCCCTTTCATTACATATAAATTGCCACTAAAGTAAAGACATGTCTTAGCAGCACATACTGCTAATGTATTCCCATCCCAGCAACATCCTTACAGGGTACGCAGAATTTTTGGCTAGTAATCAGAACCACAGAAAGGTTAAGTCACAAAAGAGATCTGTGGCTAATAAGGTCTCCGAAACCCTGGTGAACCACTGCTCATGCAGTGAGCCAGAGGCTCTCAGACTTCCTTCGCAGGATACCGAACACCAGCATCTATTCTGGACATCTCTGCACATATCACTTACCTCCCACAGTTCATGCCCCACTTTCTCCCCCACCTCTATCACCCACTTCCCTGATTGCAGATACCTTCGTCCCTGCCAGCAGTGTGGCTCCTCCTCTGTTGTTGTGACACAAGCAGGCAGGTAGCTGAGAGATGCTACTACACGGAGCAGCACTTTACTACCCCGAGCTGAGGGGCTTTAATTGTGTATCAGTTGTCTGGGACAAAGGCTTACTTTGTTGCTAGAAGAAAACAGGCAGCTGTGTAGTGCTATGTCTGAAAATCTTTATAAATACCACTAACATGTTTACAATTAAGGAATCTATGTTCTAGGCCATTCTTTGCAATAATTATAAACATCAGTACAGGATTTTACTCATTCAGAGCACTAAGCAAGTAAAGCTTCAGTGTTCCTATGGCATGAGTAGGACAGCACATATTCCTACATCCATTTTATGAGCAGCTGGAGGTGAGGGAGAGATGAAATGCTTTGCTACATTGAGAAGATACAGTCAGGACTTAAAAAGATCCTGTTTTAAATCCCACATTCATTTCTAGAGAGAGGTTTCTCCTTTACATCACATGAGCAATGTATCATGGTGCTCCATGCCTTTTTCTCCTACAGATATTCATGTCTTTTCTAGGTCAGTCTCCACCTGGAGGACGCGCCCATTTGACCTAAGCAAAATTGAGCACAGTGTAAGCTTTTCATACAGAACACAACTGAACAGGAACAAGGCTGCTGCTCCATCCCCCTAAAAAAAGCAGGGAAAGAAAAACCAGTAATTTGTTGTATTAACAGTCCCAGTGCACATTGCTGGGACTGCAGATGTCATATGAAATATCAACAGTAGATGGCATGCATCTGCTCCTCTTTTCCAGAAAAAAGGATCAGGAACCTGATGCTGGGTTGCCCTATGTCACGCTCTGAAGGTCTGGTAAAGCTCAGACACTTACAAATGCACTTTGCTTATTTGGGACTCAAACAGGAACAACAGCAACAACTCACAAAGCACACAGCAATCAAACGGCTACGCTGTGAGAGCTTTGCCAGCTGCCTGTTATTTATATGCAGCTTTTCCTAAAATCACAAATAAAAACTGGAAAATATCTCAGCTGCACATAAACAAGCCCAAGGGGATGATTGCAAATGTGAAAGCCTGAACATTGGCACCAGATGTTGGAAACAACTTGATTGACCTGTTTTGTTTTGTTTGGGGTTTTTTTGGTCTATGTATTGCAGCAGGGACACCTACGTGGAAAGTTACTGAGAAATAGGAACTGAATTAAAGCTAGTAGCAGACCTAGAAATTGGACTATAGAGAAAAACTGAAGGTCCTGTCTCATCCAAGGAAATATGGAGAATAATCACCAACAATAGGTAAATTTCTGTGGGACAGCTGAGGTTGTTACAGGTTTCAGTACTGTGCATCATGTTTCATGTAACTACGTCTACAGATACAGACCTGTATAAACCCTGATAAAAGGGTGACCAAGGGTGACGAAGACTACATCTTAGCAAGCTGCAGGTAATCAAAAGAGTCAGAACATTATTTAGGTACTAAAAGACACCTTGTTTGAAAATGGTGGCACAATTTAAAGGCCTTATGTGAAAATGCAGAGAAAATGGTACTTGAAATCTAATTAGAAGTAATGTAATGGAAAGCAAAAAAGAAAAAGCAAATATGACTACTACTAATAGTTTAATCTATATTATGTGCACTTACAGCCTTGCAAGGAAGTGGCAGAAATCATCATTTTCATCTTTTAAAACTGCACTCACACAGTTAAATGAAAAAAAAGACATTAGAATGGAGCATAAAAGATCAACAGTCTTCTACGCAGAGGTCTCTGAGCCCAGAGAGTCAGCTTGCTTCCATGACCTATTTCCCTTTCTTTCCCATATTTCTTTACTTTAAAACCCTTCTCCAAGTGTGAGAATTCTACCAGGGATGTCCCTCTGTAGCAGCCTTTGGGACATCCTGGCAAGGGACCCTGTCCACAACATCCTCTATGACCTGATTCCAAGAAAAATATTGCCAGCAGTTCACACTGCCAACGTGACACATTTGGTACTCAGTATTTCTCAAGAACCAGGGCTCAGTGTCCCCAGTCATATCTGGCCTGAGAAGAGTCAATAAGCCATGGGCAGATTTCACTTTGCAAGTGCAAGAGAAGACAAGAAGTTCTTGAGGGAAAGATTTGCAGGTGAATATGCAAGCACTTCTCAACCTTATGCACCCAGATTACTACCAACAGCTACTGTGGTTTGCTCCCACACCACTGACGCTGCCAGAAGTGGATTAGGGAACATTCACACAATCCCTTCTACCAGATCAGCTTTTGAGGCAAAAAACTACCAGTGGGGGGTAAAATACTCAACCAACAAAGCTGGATCTGGACAAAGACATTCCATAGTCTAACTGGTTCTCTGGTTTACAACTGTCTTGTTTCAGACCATAATACATTTTCCTAGCACAGTAAAAAGGCATTGCCAGGTCTTAACAAAGAATAAAAAACTGCCAGAAATCTTCAAAGACAATGTATCCTCTGAATAAAAACAATACAGGTCAGTCAAGTTCTTCCTTGTGAATTTTGTTTGTAAACTAGCACTACAAATCATGAAAATTATAGGAGAAGTCAACAATTTAAAAAAATGCAACCTTATATATAAAACCAGCATATGCTGGAAGCAAGACATTGCCACAGACAAGAACATACGGAAGCTCTGTGTAGTGAGATGGAAATCTGCTACTTCTGTTTCCTGGGCCACTGAACATAGCTGCATAAAAAGCTGAGCTGCTCTGCGTGTGTAAAAAAAAAAAGGTGTTTCTGTTTGTACAGGTTACCTCTCACAGCAAAATATTAGTGAATTTCAACATTATATTATATGATAAAACCTAGAAATATTTTCATACCAACATAGCTAGACACATATACCCCCAGCCATCAAACTGTGGCATCCTTCAAGCAGACTACTACTTACCGCCTGTTACACTTTGCTATGTCATCAAACAGGAGTTTCCACTGGGGTCGTCCAATCAAAAGCCTGGAGTTTAAAGCTTGATATTTTTCACCAATTATTTTCTGCAAGAAACAAAAAAACTCCACTCTGCCTGATTTGCAAATTGCCTCATATCACCCAGGGCTCCATTTCTGACATTGGCTGACTTGCCATATTGCTGAGATATAAAACCTGAGCACAAGTACCAAACAGTTGTGATTAAAACTGCAGCTATTTTCTGCTCTGATACCTCTGCTCATACCTTTTCAATGGGTCTCCTTGGTGTTCATTATACATTGTTCCTCATGCAGCTGCTCATTAATTTCCACATTACTTTTAAACCAATTTATTTAAGCCATAAAACAATAACCATGCTTCTATTACTCATTCCCTCGCTGCCTTTTAATGCTAAGCTAGAAGAAACACTGCTGATGCAAAAATCATATTTCTGCCTGAAGTCTTTTTTTTAACTTTGTACAAGTAACTATTAAGATTACTAGGTCTGAAAAAGTAACAAGGGAAATCTTACTTTTCTGCCTGAGAGTAGTTTGCCAGCTGTTTTGAACTGCTGTAAGAGCAGAAAGCAGCTAAAACTGCTCCCCAGATGGAACCAAATCCATTCCAGCAATGCTAACTCACAGCATTTTGATAAGGTGGAATGCCCTCCCATTGCAGGGCATGGCCCTTCCTTGGTTTGCCGTCCTAATGCGACAGAAAGGCAGAGAGAAGTTAACATCTTATCTAGGCTCCCACATTCCCTCCTATGCTGAACAACCTGACACATTGCTCATACCAATGCAAACACAGAGCCTTGGCCAACTCATCCTCTGTTGGGCTTTTACAGACAGGAAGCATTTGCTGCAGGGTGGGCTTGGCTCCCTCTTACCACACAGGCACAGGGCTTCTCTGCAAAGGGAGCATGAAATGAAACTGCCCTATTTTTGGTAGCAGTCAGCACTTTGGGCTAACAGCAGTGAACACATCAGCTGTATGGCAATGGGGAGTTGAGTTTAATTCCCCCTTGAGAAATTATGAGCAGCATTATGATTTATGTCAGTACTGTTCAATAGCCATAAAAAAGTGTCTTTAAAGAAAGACTTCAACTAAAAAGCTGATTTAAATAAATTCAGCAGCTGCTTGGTCCATAATAGTAGAATACTTTCTCTGAATTGACTATTATTTCAATTTTGCTGCCTCATTGCATTGAAGTCCTGCTTCTGCTTTTAATTTTAAGCTAACAATTACATACCAGGTTCATCAACTAGGTATTTTCAAGCACTCTATTTCAATCAACATATGTTGTCCAGACAGTACATTTGTCATAGTCATAACTACTGTAGCTATCACATCATTTAGACTAGTGTTCCTACCAAAGCTGTGAATGTTATGCTATCTCCACCTGATACCAAGCAGATCGAAATCCTTTGGGTATAGTTTCTCACTGCATTTCATGTTTAAAAAGTAATTGTTAGGCTTGGTTCTAGGCCCCCTGCAGTCATTGAAAAGCTTCCTGACAGAGAAGGGTAAAGACTTGTTTCTAGGCTTATGTGCTAAATAATGTAAAACGAAGATTGCAAGAGTAAATAGTTACAGGAGATGCCAAGATTTGGGGAATTAGCCCAGCCTGGGGTTTGGTAATACATGACAATTGACAGTTCAGTATAATGTTCAGGCTCATACATCAAGAAACTTCTACCTTCTGTCTATATTTGAGGCAATGAAATAAAAAGCTTTTGAAAATAGCTAGTTTCTCTCAAAATATATATGAGAAGATTGAGCTTGCAAGTTCCTAGAACTATTCTGTTTTGATTCCTAGCCCAGAAACAATGTAGATTTCCCATCAAACATTTCCAACTACCTGGTCTGTGGCCTGGTAGGACCTCTTCCCTAGAAAAGGAAGATGTGGATTTCTACCCACACCTAATCAAGTTAAGGGTACCAAACTAGATTGTCTTAATGCTGTAGGGATGGACTGGCTCTCTTTCTCTCTTTTCAGTCATCTGAGTTTATGGCCTCATCTCCTGTTATTAACATCTGCAGTAATCTGCTTTCTACCTTTGACTGACAAGTTTGCATTGCCTATTACTCCAAGGTCTAGTTCAGTTTACAAACAACACTTGGCCACATACCTGTATTCCATCTGTTTGACTGAGGTACAGCTGGATATTTATATAGTCTGGCCGATTCTCCTGCCAAAGCTGGAAGGATGATAAAAACAGCTAGTGAAATGATATTCTTTCTCTTAATCTAAGTGTGAAGTCACTTGTGCCTTCTATGCTGAGGGATATAGGTTTCAGCATCAGTGAAGTAAGCTTTTTAATGGAAAAGATATGATTGCATAGCGCCCCTTTGTGAATGTTGCACATCATGTTGTGTACAAAATATTGGTTTTGGAAGCTACATGGCTCTTACAAGCCACCTGAAATTGCAAATCCCTCTCCCTTCTTGATCTGTCTACTGTCCAACACCTAAAGGCCATTCAGACTTCCCAGCCTGCATGTGCTTCTTCCATCTTGCAAAGTAGGATGGACACAGATAAGTGCAACAGTGTGCAGTTAAATATTGGTCATAGATACTCAAACTGTTTCATGCAGCTCCAAGAATAAATGGAGCCTGGGTCAGGCAGCCCAAGCAGAACTACCACTGGAGCTCATTTGTTTTGAGCAAGGCTACCATTCTCTATAGCATGCCAGTTGTGTGGTGTGGACATACCTTGCATTTAAGTTGTCAGTATCCCTCCAAACACCCATTACCTTGTTATGCAACATACAGAGCAGATCTGCAAACCAGCGAAAAGATTCAATGTCCCTGCACACCCAAATGAAGTAGAGTCTTCTGAGCTTGTAGCATTTCCAGCCGTCCCTTGAAAATAAAATGTGTGGGTAATTGAAAATTATCATTTAAAAAGAAACATTAATTAATACGCTTTATATTCATTAACAGAAACATGAATTTCCATTAAAGGCTTGTTGTTCTTCAAGCTATGATACATCAGACACTGAATTGACCAATGCAGCCTATTCAGATGATTCTGAGAATATTAAATCTCTATTGCAGAGCTAACAGCCATCACAGATACGGCTTCCAAACTAGAAGTTGTCAGCAATACAGATAATTTGGGCAGCAAATACGGATTCATGCATCATCATCATCAAACTTTTATTTTAAAGAAAAGGAGACATTCTAAGTTCAAGTGTATTATGTCGATTCATTACTAGGTTTATAAAGCGACCCATAAGTGGAAAGTATTGACAAATGCAATAATGTCAAGACTTAATTCTGCTTTTATATGTGAAAGGCTCTGGTTGATTATAATTAATAATAGTAGCAAAATCACAAAGACCAAATCAAATCAGGGCTTCATTGTGTTAGGGGACTGTGTGATATATTACAGACCTTAGGAAATGCTGGTGGGTAAAGTGCAGCCACAGGCAGATTCTGGCATACCATTTACAAAAACAGGACTCTTGTGTCAGATTTCTAATTTAATTAAACCACAAATAAGCACAAAGGAAGGATTTGAATGAACTGGTAAATAAAATAGAAATGAAAAATGACCTGATGATCAAGGAGTTCAAATAAAGCACAAATATTCATGTTGGAGTGCAAAAATGAGAATTGGAAAGAATGCATCAAACTCAATAGTCCCCCTGAAGAAACCATCATCTAAGCAGATACGGAGTTTTGTGGACTGTGGAAGAATATGTGTTTTGGGTTTTATGTTATGTTTCCTATTTTATTGTATAATTTCCCTTATATTGTACCCCAGTTTTCTGGTAAATTTTCTTGTTCCTTGTGGCCCTGAACGATGTTCTCTCACTGGTTGTTTTTCGCTGCATTGCAGTGTTTTTCCCTATATGGTTGTGCCCTCCTCTTAGTTTGCATGCTCTGCCCTTGCTCCTCCCCAGTTATACCCTTTTTCTAGAATGTTCTTGCCCTACCCTATATAAGGCGAGCGCCATTTTAATAAAGAGGTCATTTCACCTTGGACCCTTGAAGTGTGCTGACCCTTTCTCCCCTTGCAAGCTGTCATATACAGGAAGTATTTTCTTAGTTGGCCAACACTGTTTTCTGTTGTTCTAATTACTGAAATGGTCAGTGAATAGATTGTTTCCTCCTTTTCCTCTGAAATAATTTTCAGATAGAGAAGGCCTGTTCACTTCAAATGCTAGTCCTAGGAGCCAAGCCTGGTCAAAAAGCTTTCATGATACACCTCACCATACCCATTGGGCATTATTCCAAACTCTAGAGTTGGAATATGTATAATTAGAAGAGTACAGTAATAATAGATCTATTTAAGTGATGGTTCCAACCACTGTCTTGCCTCCTCATACCTCTCCCTGCCCTGAGGAGCAAGGATAGAGATATCAGCAGCACTTCAGCAGCATGGAGAGGCTGAGAACTCACCTTTCATGTAAAGTCCTCACAGAGAGTAAAAAAAAAAAAAGACTGGGGAGTACAGTGTCTTTCAAGTCCTGATTTTAACTTTTTTATTTATAAATTGCTGACCTGCCAAACAAGATTTCCTCCATCTTTTTCTGACTGCCTAGCCTAAGACAAGCCCTTAGGAAGGGTCATAATCTGGTCAGATGTGACGAGAACTATAAGCAGTAGAAAATAAGTGCCTTTCACCATAAAAAAGGACAAAAGAAGAAAAAAATGCAAGGCATTTTGTATTGAGATGCCGCAGCTCAGTAACAAAACACCACTCATGGTGATGAAACATTGCAGCTGGACAAAGAGGCAGGACTGCAAGACTTCATGAAACAAGTCAAGCATAGATTTAAAATAGCATCTCAGACACATATGCCTGGTCTACATCCAGCAGAATATATTATGCAGTAAAGGTGCAATCCCCCATTACAACCCAATCCACATGTATATAATACTTCTTGAATGTTTCTGTGTTATTTCTGCTCAAAATAAAAGCCATTATTTACAGACTCTACTGCATGAAAGCCACTAGCTTTCCTTAAAGTACGTTGTATTTTCTTAAAATAGGGCATAGGGTTCAACAGCTAAGTGGAGGGAAGGGCAGGAGCAGGAACATAATGGAGCAGGAAACAAAAGACCACCTCAACAGGCTTCTGATCTTCCTCAGACACGCATGTCCTTGACACAACAGGACTGGCCTTGCTGTTCTGCAGTGCTGGCATTGTAAGGCAGTTTGCATGTTCATACCAATTTCTGCTTCCAAGCCAGGGCAAAGACACGGACAGGCCATCCACTAAAACAGTGCTTTGTTGATGTTTAAATACAGAGGAGGGAAGTAGACTAAGACTGTTACTTTTCCCCAAAATGATTCCTCTCTCTATTGTATGGTGCACAAGGGGAAGAGTGGCTACAAGGGCAGGTTATGGAACCGGCTCCTTCGAAGCCAATTTATGGTTTTATGCAGATAAATGGACATTGCCAAATCCTTTGGACACTACAACTCTCTGGCAATGTCTGTGCAAGTTCCTACATCCTCTGATAACTGGTAGAGGCAAACATCTCATTACCTGCTGATGGCTCATCATTGTGATATGTGACATTTTTGCTAAACACTGTCAAGGATAATCTATCACGAGGAAAACAGTAATTTTATTCACCTGAACTCTAGGCTTTCAGCAAAAAATGTACCCTAGTTTTGAGAGGATGATCCACACACTCTAAAGAAAAGAAAATGAGGAAGCACAAGATGCTCTTTGAGGTCTTTTGCACTATGAGACAGGTGAGGCTAATAACTTGCAGTAGCACTTAGCACTGTCAGGTCCAGCTCAGATTAAGGACATAAAAAGGTTCACAGCATCTAAATTTATTTCAGCTTCACTTTGGAGTTAGAGCTGATCATTGGCATGTTCATCTTGGAACAAATGCTTTAGTTGTGCATTTTAAAGCCCTTGCAAAGCCATTTAGCCTCTCAGCACCTCAGGGAAGGTTTGCTGCTTTGGTTGGCTGTTTATACCGGGCTTTTGAAACAGGGATGCTTAACCTGTGACTGGAGCTCTTAGCCAATACTCTAACAAATAAAAAGAAATCAATAGCAAACACGAAAGCAAGCCTATTTCACACAGCATAAGATTTGGTGGGAATCATGTTGTCAATGCAACAGAAGAACAAGAGGCAAAAGGTTTGATCTGCATAGAATGTCAAAAGCTTTAAATTAAAATAAAATTTTAAAAAGGAGAGAGAGAGAAACAAGAAGAAAAAATAATAAAACAGCATACCTAAAATTTAAACTTTTCAAATGGAGTTGAACATTGGAATATTATCTGAATTCAGGTTGATCCCTTTCTTTTAAAACCTTAAACTTACGTATTCACAAAAGTCAAATCAGGAGAGCTGGCCCTGCATTTCCAGCAGAAAGACTGTCACAACTGCCTGACTTTCAAAAACTCACAATTATAGTCTGCAGCCTCATCTAAGATGGGACTAGGGGAACAAGCCTAGCTGAAGGACTGTGACTACATTAATCACAGGCTAGGTTGGTGGAAGGATACAAAGGCAAGTGACACTGTCCCAGTCCAGGTGCATTACTGGCAAAACTCTGCCACAACTCTTTGGGTTACACAGCCAGTATGAGATAATTTATGCCCTTCAGGGACATCCCAGCCCTCTAGATCTCTCCAAGGAA
Source organism: Neopelma chrysocephalum (assembly GCF_003984885.1). Lineage (NCBI taxonomy): Eukaryota > Metazoa > Chordata > Aves > Passeriformes > Pipridae > Neopelma > Neopelma chrysocephalum. The sequence continues at coordinate 16,884,552 of NW_020897702.1, read as the reverse complement.
TAATTTGCTTATGCCAATTTTTTAAGACTCAAAGTTTTTCTGACATGCACTGATATTGTAAATTGGGGGGAAATGGCTTTAAAAGGCCAGCTCACTTACAGCAGTGTGTTGAGTACTGATGCAAACGGTGTAACTCCAATACCTCCAGCCACGCAGAGACTGACCTCGTAGTTCAGGGCTTCCTCAAAGGGACTTCCAAAAGGTCCATCCACATACAGTCTGCATAAAGAGCAAAAAGGACACTTTTAGAGAAAGTTGCTAAAATCAGAGAGAGGAAAAGAAAAGTGAGCTGGAATTAAAAGCCTGGAAAGCTTTATGTGGACAGAAATGAATGTACAGGTGGTATGAAAAACTGCTATATAAAATCTCTTGGCGCATTCCATCATTAGACAAGCTATTTTTTAATCAAACAAGTGGAGGTGACTAAATTATGGCTGCCTTTTTTGTCTGGCATTACATGGCAAAGAAAGTGCTGCACTAGAAACAACAACAACTTGGTGGGTCTAAGCAGGATTGAAAAGAATTTGGCTAGGCCAGCCTGTGAGGTTCATCTTATACAGGTTTTCTGAAGAGGGAGAAAAATTGCCAAATTGTTCCTCTTTGACTCATGCTTCTCATTATTATAACCATTTTGTTCACTTGTTTTCAAAGATTATTTAGGAGACTGTGTATACTCTACATAATGAAAGGGCATAAGCTTCTCCTTTATAACATCAGCCAGAGAATTAAAGGCAGAGGAGACTTCTTTTTTCCCAGACAAAGTCTTCCAACCCTCATCTGATTATTTCCTTTTGAGGGTTGGATTTTAGCCATAATTTTAAGTTCTCAGTCTGATCTCATTTCTTTTAGTTTTGTGGTTTGATCCTTGGAATCATCTTACCAGTCAAGACAACATCTTGTTTGGGTGTCTTTGGCCAATATGATCCTTTTTAGGAAATTTTTTCCAGATCTCTGCTATTGATGACATCTGGATGCCTAATATGTTAGGATCCTTCTTCAACAATGTCTTAACTGAACACAGATAAGCACTACTTTCTGACAGATCTGGAGGGCAATCCTTAACTATGCCCTGTCCTATAAACTCCTTTCTTGGTGTCCTGCCTGAAGAGAAAGGGAGAAGACACTGGCACAGCCACAGACATGATCAGAAGGCATTGGAAATGTTGACAGTAAATTTTTTTAAGTAACAAAACTTTATAACTAGGCAATCTGCAACCTAAATATGCTTATTCTCATTTCTGTCTTTATTCTCTACAGAATTCTACAAACCTTCTCTTGGAGAATCTCAAAGGTTTTCACAGTCAGGTATGTTAGTTCCAGCATGATGGGAATATTGGAAAAACAAATCCACTCCTTACTTAGTACAGATAAATTCTTTTGCAAAATTGGGCCAAGACAAACTTAATTGGCCATGTGTATACAATATAAACAGAACTTTAAGTATCTGCTCATTAAATGTTTCCTGTTACATAATGCTTTATACCACATTTGCTTAACAAGGGTTTATTTTCCACTAATGAAATGATACCACTGCTGGTGCAGAGTGCAGCAGCAGCTGCTTTAAGAGATCTAAATGTTGCACTGTCATTTGACTGAGCAGGTGAAGGAACATCTATTAGTTAAATAAGCAACAGGGGAAATGTTCAGAAGCAGGTCATTACAGTGAAATAAATCTGGCCCACAGGACATTCTGAAAGAAGTCCACAAATGTTATGGGTCTCAGATGTATATGTAACAGATTTAACCGAGACCAAATTTTGGGATATCAGAGTATGTCAAAAAGAAAAAAAACAAAACAACTGGATACCAAAGACAGGCAACCGAGGTCCCGTGTCATTCCTGGCATACCTCTTATACGTGTTATCCTAAGCAGACCGTGCCTAGCTGGTGAAATCCAGAGAATTGCTCCTAAAGGTATGAAGGGCGAAAGCACAGGCCTGAGGGAAATTCCTTGCATTTTGGACAAGCAGCACTAACTTTTCTCTGGATACAGAAAGCCAACATTTTGAGTGAAAAACACAAGCAAAAAAACATAAAAACAAACTAGCAAAACACATTTTTCCAGAAATGACCACGGTGGATGTGACAATAATCATATACTGTAGGGGTACCACTTAGCATAACTGCACTATTTGAGGACTACCTGAAGTATGTATGTCTGATTTCAGAAGCGATTAAGCAATTCCTGGGAAGTCTGAGTGCCACTGAATATCACTGACATGATCAGGAGCTGAAACATGCAAAAACTAGATCCAGTCACCAGAAACTAGTCAAGCACAGTGCATGCCAGAAATTTAAGAAATAACCTGCAATTAAATATGAATTTTGGTCGGATTGCTCCAGTTTGTGGTCCATTAGCCCCATCTGGCCTGCAAAATATTTCTATTTGCCCACTGTGTCTTCCTCTGAGGGAGTGAGGAGTAGTTGCTTGGATAGCAAATGCAGTCAGAAAGCCAAGAACCTTCTGCTGTGTCTGCATGTGGTCCAGAACAGAACAGCCAGAAGTCACTGCTTCCAAGTGTGAGAAAGAGAAATGGGGAAAAAGGTGGAGAAATATTGCTACTGAGTTAACCCACTCCACAAGACTGCTTGAAAAGACTGATTCCGAGGATAACATTATCTCCCTGAAAGATTTTGTTGGGTATCATAAACATGCACCATTTTAATATGGGGATAATTAAACTGAGATAAATGTGGCCCTGATGTTAATGGCAGTGGTCATTTAGGAATTGAACCTTCTTTTATTCAAGTCAGTGAAAGCAAGAAACCTTCTGATGCCATATCAAAAGGCACAGGGTTGAACAGAGCAGTGATTCAGTCATAGACTTCTGCAGAGATTATGCAATTTTTGTTTCCTGTCAACATGTTCCTCTTTTCATTTGGTAGGACTGAAAAGTTTTGCATAAAAGGAGTTCATTATTGCAAATGAAATCTCACAGTACTCAATAAAAAGACAAGTCAAGTCAAGGGGGGGTAAGATGACTTTTTGTTTCCTGAGTTGTGCCCCAGATATATCACACTACTATGCTATGCTCTCCTATCCCCCCAGCTTTAATTTAATTAACATGAAGGCAGGGAATGGAATTTTACTAAAAGTTAAGAAATTGACCCTTCAGGCAAACTTATTCAAATAATGAGTTGTTCTTTCCACATGTATTCATTTCCAGACTTAGTAGTGCTCTCACTTATTCTGGCACAACTTCTTTGCTCAGAAACAGAAAGAAAAGCCCTTCAAAACAGAATACACCACAAAAAATAGCAGAGCACATTATTAAAAAGCATCTTACAGATAGATGGTCAAAATAGTTAAAGCACATTTCTGCAGTACAGTGGTACCAAAACAGCCCAGCAAGCACTAAACCAGCTCATTCCAGTGCTGGGCAATGCAACTGCAGTAACATGGGGCTGTCCCTAAACTGGGTGACACTGTCTCAGGGACAAAGGCAGCTGTACTGGTTTTGAGATCCAAGTTATTATCTTCCATAAGGAATTGCACAGTGATGTGTGGAGATACCTACTCATCCCTCTTGGACTTGGATCTCCGTGGTGTGCTTTACTTCAGGATGTAGGTGCCCTTGGAAAAGTTTAATGCTTACATTGTACTTCACTATCTACCAGTAAATGATGATAACACCATTTTTTCCCAGGCTCTCTGGGACTTAGTAAAATATTATCTGGGATATTAGTGGAATAACAGATGGATAGGGGAGTTATTTCAAGAAATTGTAGGAAATTTTAATTAAAGACGTATCATCATTTGGAAGCTGAACAAAATGCTTGGATACAAAGTACTGTATAGAGGACAAAAAGTGAAGTCCTAGTCTGGTTGAAGCTTGTGGCAAAGCTCTTACCATTGTCAAAAGAGTAAGGATTTCACCCAGTAGCATGAGATTTTATATCCTTGGTATTCAGTTCTTACTAAGACCCACAAGTAGGTATCTTTGTGTGAGCATACTAAGTTCTGGATAAGCTACATGAGACATAGTCAAACAGCTAATGGAGCTGAATCCCTCCCAATTCCTTATAAAACTCCTACATCATTGACTTCAATAATTAAACAACCCTCCTACCATGCTTGTTCTTCTCTTTTACTTGTCCTATCAAAACAACAGCTAAGTACTGATGGATACAGCCTGAGAACTCCAAGGAACCAAGCAATGGCTGAAGCAGTTTCCTTATGTTCTTCTGCTGCTGTAACTCTGATGCACTAGAGAGATACAATCCCCTCTCTCTGATAACTCACAATACCAGCCTCCACCCCCACATGACAAATATTCAAAAAAGCGCCTCCATGTTCCACCCACATTTCCCTTCATGCCTGGGAGGGACTCTCAATAAACATCTGAAGAGCTATTTCATTATCTCTCTTCAAATTCCTTCTTAAGACTCCTCTTTCCTCTGATATCTGAAAAAACAGGCTACTGATGTGCTCACTGTAGTTTAGTGAAATTCTGGCTCAGTACTGTCTCACTGTTTCCCTGAATTTGGCTGTCTGACTGTATCCATCTATTGTCTCCTGTTTCTCCAGTTTAAGTTGGTTTGTCTCTCTGCTGTGTGACTTTGTTTATCACGATGGCTTCCTGATGCATGACTGTTTCTTCAGGGCACTAGGATAATTGACATCAGTGAAGAATTACTGGAAACTATTCAAATCTAAACCTTGTAGCAGAGACAGTCTTTCATATGGTAGGCCTGCAGACAGCAAAACTGACTACTGCAGTGTTCTAGAACATTTTGGAGTCCAAGGCTCATTTCACAGTTTTCAGTAAAAACTTAGCTGCAACAAATTATGGGATTTTATTTTTCGAAGAAGCTGCATTTATTACCACCAGAGATTTTCAAATATTTTCTGAAGCAAAAATCAAGACAGCTACTTCATTTTTTAAGTCAATATACAATACTTCATGTCGTTATTTAAGCCTCAATATATGAGTGTAAACTCTGATGTTACTTTTCCAGAGGGGTTGTGATTACTGACAACATTTTAGTACCAAAAGCCTTTTACAGAAGAAGAACTACCACTAAACAAAGCACACCATCCTTGGTTCATATGGATTTCCAAAACTACAATGGCTTTCAAGGTTTAAAAGTGTCACAAAATGTGACATCTGGCATGTGAGATCAGAGATTCCCATGTGTTCTTCTGAAATTGTGAAGAATGATGTTTCCATTAAAGAAATCATCAGCCCCTTAGACAAGTAAGACTGCAAAACCCAATGGGTCCAATTAACTTTACATACTATTTTGCGCAAGATTGAAAAGGGTTGTGATTCTAATTCAGGTTTCATTAGGCATTTTCTTCTGATTTTATTAAGTGCCTGAGTTTAATTTCTGATTGATCATTCACATTTTTTCCCTTCAACTTTAAACATATTCCTACAATATATACCAGAAATTGTAAAAGTTTCCTTTTCCCTTCTATAGAAGATGATTTCTTGATCAGTTAGTGAAGCATCTGATTATAACAACATAGATGGCTCCAAACTCTACAGAATCAATTAGAATCAGATTTTCTTCCCATAGAAACACACCAAACTATGATTTTTAAAATTGTGTAAGAGCCATTGGTTTTAGTAATTCTTAATTCTATTTATTTCTCCTTGACTGGACAAAACAAAACAAAATCATCTGTTCTTTAGCTTATTATACTCTCAAGGGCCCAGAGATGACCAAATAAGAAATTCCAGTTTTACAACATCTTTAGCAGGAGAAAATAGAGTTGAAGGCATGATGACAAGGGCAAGAAAGTGGAAGAGTGGAGCAGGCACCTGCATTTTCATGGATAAGGCTCCTCCTGTAAACCCCTAATTGAGCTACATGGTTTTCTGTGAGACACAGTACAGGTTCAAAAACAAGATACCACAGGAGTAGGCAGGAACATTATAGCAGCAAAAGTTGTACAATTACCTATTGGGAATCTGACTTGTAACAGAGGAGTGAGGAGGATGGCAGAGAACAAGAAAAGAACCTCCTAACTATGAAGAAGATCTTGAAAAAAGCATGGAGATTGAACTGCCACTGATGGCAACAGAAAACAGACTTGCACAGCTGACAGACAACCTTGTAAATGAGGCTCTTCCTTGCTCATGACTCCTAGAGAAATCTTAAGGCAACTTCTCAGACCAAGTTAATTTTCCTCAGAATTGAATAAAATTATCTAAACATTGCCTAGAATATTTATTGAGAACAATATTTCTGATTACTCATTGCTGACTATCACAGGGTAAAAGCAACATTTTACACTCTTCACTTACTCCATTAAAAAGGTCTATAAAACCACTATGAGAACTACAATCAACTATAATTATGTATTGAGGCAACTTTGTTCTCTTAAAGTACATGTACTTTCTGTTCCATATTCTGGGGTCAATATTCTTAATTAATGTAGTATTAATTCTTCTCCATGGCAGCCTTTTTATGGTCATTTTTTATAAAATGTTTCCAAAATGTATTCACTTGATTAAAGATCACATAATTTAATTTTATTATAACAAGAAATCCAATTTTAGACTTTTTTCCTTACCAATTACAGTTTTTATTTTGTGAAGTGCCTTGCCTCTCTGTAAACTTGTGTCCTACCAATTCTGCCCCAGCTAATAAAGAAAAATAAAGAATATTTGTGATTACTATTGCAACTAATGACCTGTTGCAACCTGCCTTTTGAAAATTTAGGTTGTTACATGATTAAGTGATAAAATGCTGTAGACCAGCAACCACAATCAGGTTGAATGATTTGACTTTATTTCTTCACAACTCATTCACTGACACAGTAGTTATCTGCCTGTCTCACTGCAAACAGAATTTCTGCTTTAGAGTAATCCACTTCTGTATTTGATCTTTGGTCTCTTTCAATACTTACAGGAAGCTTTTTGTTGCCTATACCATTCCCTTTGGGGATCATCTCAGAGTTGCCATCTAATACACAGCATGGAAATAGTGCCAATATTAGCCCTCTTCCTCGCTTGGTAAATTATACTGACTGGGATAGGATATCCCATGTCTCCACATCAGTGTAAGTACCTGCAGCATCAGTATCTGTAGAAGCCTAGAAGACAAGGGGGCTAACGTGTATGTTCCAAACACCACTAGTTGGATAAATAGCTGTGGAGCCAAACAAGGACTGTTGGCAACCACAGTCAAATATCGTTGATAACACACTATGAGAAAGAATAGAATGTGGCTGGAGAAGGGACCAGACACAGGTAGGGCAGCACTTTTCCGGGACAAATGTCCTTGTTCTGGCTCCTGGAGAAAAACACAACATAATCAACCTCCACTACACCTTTGGGCTGGGAAAACAAAAGTTGGCTTCAGCTGACGAATCCGAAGGATGACAAGTGCAGGATTTAAAATCGCAGCTATGTATCTGCAGAAAAAACAGGGGAGAAGAGAAGCAGCTGACTGGACTGCTGGAAGATAGAGCTGGCAGTAGATCAATCTGAAGACAAGGCCAGGCACATCACAGTTCCCTCCAAAGTCAGCCCGCTCAGGCTCTTAGGACTAGATTAAGTAGAGACAAAGAATTCAAAATGAAGAGAATATGAAGAAAAAACAAGGACAAATCTCACAACAAATTCTGCTGGTGGAATGAAGTAGTTAATCCTGCAATAAAATGAGACTGTTAATAGATTTTGGGAAAGGTCTTTTACCTTTCCAGCCTGCGCAATGGATTTTTTAGGTGAGACACAGCCTGCGCTGAACTGAGCCCACCCTTTAATCCTAAGGTTCATCTGCCGGGGCCAAGCAAGCTTGGACAATGGCAGTGAGGTCCTCAGGACGTAGGTTTGTTTAGAGTGTCCTTCTCATAGATGGATGGCCACACAGGGCTAACGACCTCCATCAGGCCAGGAGACCGGGATTTGAACCTGTGGTCGCAGCAGTGAAAGTCCTGCACGCTAACCACTAGGCCACCAGGGGTCAATATATAGTAAACTGAAGCACAAATATGCTACTTGAAATGTAATAAAGTCCCAAGAAGAATTTGTCATGTCTCACTGCTTACTCATTTCTGTCTTAAGGCTTACATTGGGTAAGCAAAGTGACTTTGTCCAGTTACAAGCCCATCTTTTATCTGGAAAACTCTCTTTTTAGGAAAATGTCTCTCATACCTACACTGTCTTTACAGAAAGATGTTCTCCATAAGCGTCACATCCTATACAGGTCAGTGAATGTGCCTATAGGAGTAAGTTTCCTTCAGGGCAGTTTCATGAAGCAAGTAATTATTGCTTTGGGTCTATAAAGAATCTATGCTTGAATTTAACTGCCAGAAAACATAGAAAAGACATTATCTAAATATTCCTCTGACAAGAGGTCTGCAAGATAGTGATAGTACAACTTCAGATGGCTTCCAGATGTTCACTGATGGTCAGACAAGCTCATTTCCTTAGGCAGACAGTCTCGTATCTGGAAAGGGGTACAGAAAACTGGCAAGGCCAAAATGGAAAGAAAGAAAACCTGCTGAACAGTAGAGTGAACCATACACAGTTGTAGTAAAATGGCAGATTAAGAGTGAGATCACCCAATTTGGAGAAGGAATTTCTGAAGTCAACAGAAGCCTAGAGATGAGTCTGCATATAGATTCACTGGCAGAAGCCTATCAAGCAACCAGAGAATATACTGCATTACATCACAGATGAGCTCAATGCAGTTCTGACTATCCTGACCTCTTTGTTTTTCTCTGAACATGCTCCAACTTCTTATTTCAAGTTCTGTTTTTGAGAGTGAATGGCCCATTACTGTCTGCAGTGTTCCAGTTTCAGTCCTGCCAAGGATCTGTGTAATGACATTATTATTCATAGGTGGCAGTGTCATTGTTACTACCATACAAAGATGCCTCTGTGCAGCTCTCTTGGGTTATTGAAAATAAAGAAATTTTTATCCCTTGAATTTTTAATTCCTTCAAGCTCTTACCTTTCTGTGTGCTGTAAGAGTACTCATAGTAACAGATTTCTAGCATTTCTATGAGTTATATACAAGAAGCTTAGAGAGGACAGGTGACCCCAAACAAAACAGATGAGTGACTTGCTGAGAGATAGAGAGGGGACTAGTGTTTAAGTACTTTAAATACACAATTCTTCTCCTAACCTTTCCCACCTCTGCTTTTCATGAATATCCTGAGGGCTACAACCCACTGGGTGAGAAACACTGCTGCAGGGCAAGGTGACTGTAAGGAACAGAAGAGAGCAGAGTCTGGGCATCACAGCATCTGGCACAGAGTCAGGGTCTAAACCAAAGAAACTTTTTCTATAGGTTCAATACTCATTCCTATTGACTAGGACCCCGAAGAGAAACCTACTGTGTATGACTGGTCTTGCCATTATATAAAGACACAACAAATCATGATACACGAGATTTCTTGCACAAACTCAAGTGTCCTGCAGCTCCACATCAGTAAAGCTGATCCCCATCATGTTTATTGTCATTGTGAAATGCAGATCACAGGACTGTGCCTCAGGTCTAACCTAAAATGCCAGTTTTGATCAGTCAGAGAGGAGGATAAGTCCAGACTTTTAATCCCATCTCCCTTATGCTGATCTATTGCCGTTTCCAGAATGTCATTTACATCCTCAGATATGCTCTTTGTTTTGATGAAATCAGGTAACAACACATTCTCAGAACTTCCCTCCACAAGATAAGGGATACTTAGTTTACGTTTAACTAGCTTAATGCTTAAGTTTACTCAAAGCCACACCTCAAATACTGTGTCCAGTTCTGGGCCCCTCACTTCAAAAAAGACATTGAGGTGCTGGAGCGTGTCCAGAGAAGGACAACAGAGCTGGGGAAGGGTCCAGAGAGTAAGTCATATGAGGAGGACTGGCTGAGAGAGCTGGGGTTGTTTAGCCTGGAGAAAAGGATGCACAGAGGGGACCTTATCGCTCTCTACAACTACCTGAAAGGAGGTTGTAGCCAGTGGGGTTCAGTCTCTTCTCACAGGCAACTAGTGACAGGATGGGAGGACATGGTTTCAAGTTGTGCCAGGGGAGGTTCAGGTTGGCCATCAAGAAGAGTTTCTTCACTGAAAGGGTGGTTAAGTATTGGAATGGACTACCCAGGGAGGCAGTAGAGTCACCATCCCTGGAAGTGTTCAAAAAATGACTGCATGTGGTACTTTATGCTAAGGCTTAGTTTAGATAGTGATGTTGGATCAAAGGTTGGACTCGATGATCTTTGAGGTCTTTTCCAACATTAATGATTCTATGATTCTAATAGGTTTCATAGTCTGATACACATAGACAAAAGGCTGTTATAAAGTATGATCCCCACAATTCCCCCACCCTATGTCACTGTTTCTTCTTCAATTATGATAATTTCTCTTTTGGTGAACAGTCTGACATTTCTGACTATTTCAACTCATCGTCCTTTTCTCTCATCCACCTCCGAAAATTTGCCAGATCATTCAGAAATTTCATTACATCTGCTCTGAACTATATTATCCTCCCTAGTAATTAAATCCAATGATTTAATTAATTTGGTGTTTACATCTCCCTCCTTATAATTCATCATTCGATATTTTGAAAGAACACATCTCAAGATGAATTGTTGCTTATTTGATATCTCACTCCTTTTAAAAGTCTCTGCCTAAGAACTATTTGCTGCTTGCCAGCTGTCAGCACTTTCTTTTTTTCTTTTTTTTTTTTTATTTTAATAAACTGTGCTGCATTCTTATTTAGACAATAGTTTGCTGAATTCTCTATGGAAAAAAAATCTGATTCCAGAAGAAAACAAGGGGCAAAAATGCCACTGAATTACATGACATTAGTATTCTGTGGGACTAAAAGGTGTATTATCAAGCATATATACACTATACAAGTGTATACATATACCGAGTCTGCTTTTTACTATTTATCCTGCTGTGGTACCTGTATTTGCAAGCAAATACACCATGAAATGAGCAGTACACAGTGGATGAAATCCCAGCGCTCTAGGTTCTGTGTATCTACTAAACCTCATTTTTTGAAGACCTCACTCTTTATCCATCAGCTATGATCAGTGATTTAGGTGTTCTACATACCACTTACTTTCCTTCGGTTTAAAGGATCCCTTAACAGTTGTAATTTAAACAAATTGTAAAGTAAAAATTGGACAGACAAGTGAATACTTTCTTGTTGTTCCTTTCTGAGATTCTGAAAACTGCATTAATGTTTTTCCTAATGGTTGCATTCATCAACCATTTGCTCAATCATCACCAAACATTTCTAGCATTGTTACTGCTATATCTATTGTTAAAGTGCCCAATGATCCCTAATCAAAAGGAATTTTCCCCTTGGAGTAGGAACTTTACAAAGAGAAAGGAGGAATGCAGCAGCTTGGGTGCTGTGCTGGGATCCAACCCATTATCTGACATACCTTTCTTAGGAGAACTTGGATAAGTCTTTTTGATATTGTGTGACACTACCTACCTGCTAGACAGAAACAGTTGTATTTCTCAAACAGAGAGGAGCATTGCAACGATTCCATTAAAAGTTTGTGAGGTCCATAACTACTCCTGTAATGGTGGTCACAAACCCAATCGATATATGGATCACAAATCCTTAATGAGCAAGTAAAAGGAAATGAGTACAACATTACACAAAGGAGTATTCCTAGAGATTCATTGTTTTACGGTTTCCATCTGTCCAACTGATGGCTCTTATCTGACAGTTTTAAACCTGATAGTTTAAAAAAGGGTAAACAACAGCTTCATATCTCATTGGAGAAGCCTTGCCAAGACAAACAAAATAAAGAAAGGGTAAAGCTGACTGTGGACAAAACCAGCATCCTTGTTATTTCCTTGTTAATTTTATTTCATCAGTTTTGTTAACCTTAGATGACAGTGTTCAAACACTTGAGTGCACAGAGGCTTTTTTTAACACCAGTGACCCAATGATAATAAAATCATAAATGTAAAAAGAAGTACTTTTGACATATATTTTTCTGAGAAGAAGTTTTAATGGTGCAATGTCCCTTGAACTTTCATCCTCCAAGGGACCTTCAGTACAGAGATAAACAGACCCTAGACTCAGCAGAATCAAGACACTCTTTGTTTTTTTAATAGATGCTAAATATCTCAGTCATGAGTCTTCTCCTTAGACATCACAAGAAGAATAGAACAAGGGAATGAGCCAAATTTTATTGACTCATAATTGCCAAAACATTTCTACATGGTGCAGATGCTATTCACTGGTGCCAGAATCTGAGTGGAGGGCCGAATAAATAACAAAAAAGTTAATTCAGTGAGGGGGGCACTTCTGACTACAAACAGCTGGCATAGCCAATACAGAGATAAATGGATTTCTTAAGCTCCAGTGGTGCTCTTTAGAGCTGCTTGCAGCCAACCTGCTTCATTTTGCTATCAAATGACTTGAGAGGGACAGGTCAAATTTTGACAACCACTGTTTGCACTGATTCTTTAAAGTGAATTCCTTAATTGTAGTGCAAATATGCACCAAGAAAAAAAAGTTAACTATCAACCACTACACAGCCAGTTACTGTCATCTAACAATATGAAGGCAAAATGTGTATAAACATGTGATACACATGTATACAATGTAGTGACATGTACATATGTCACCACATATACATGTATACATGCATACAATGTGATACACACCCAAAAATGCTTTCAGACAGCAAAGAACTGCTACAGATGGAGCAGAAAAAGCTAGAAAATTCACCATCTCAGCTTGGACTGACTGTGGAAAGAGGGAAGCAGTGGCTGAGCTCCAGGGGACAGCCCTTCTGCTGCACTTAGAGCTTTGAATTAGATGTTCAAGTGCTAATGGAACCATGGATGAGAGAATATTTGGAGACACTGAACTCAGCCTGTTTTCTCCTGAGGACACAGCAATTCACAAATAAATTCACAAGACAGTCCTTAAACTCTTCTCCCCAACACAAGACAGAAGGAGCACAGGTTGTCCATCAATACTAACATCACTTGCATGTCACAGAAGAGCAGTGCCCAGAGCCTCTCATTACAGTCAGAGCCCTATGTCACTGAACAAGCTCATTAGATTTTGCTCTGCTGATGCCATAAAGTAAACCTGTTCTTTTGAATTAAGGTATCGTTCTCCATGTAATGTGTGGACTGTGTATAAACCAGAAAGTGACATCTGCCAGCCCTCCCTCCCTCCCTCCCTCCCTTCCTTTCCTTCCTTCCTTCCTCCCTCCATTCAGATCACATAGTATTCAGCATCACTGCTCCCTTCCAATCCATTCAGAAAACAGATATTTTAGATTTTTTTTCTTTTTACTTCAGTTCAGCAGTACATTTTACATATGTGAGTTGAAGCAAAATTCCATGTTGTTTCCTTGAAACAAAACAAGGCTAACGGAGAGACTGGCATGTAACAACTGCCCTTCACAGAAAGTCTGTTTTTTCTGGATGGAAAGTGGCACAGCATTTCACTTGGGCATAACCGAAATATGTAACCAATGACTTTTACAATCTTCAGATCAGCTATGATCCTTCAGACCAGCAGTCCCTGCCCTTCCCACTCAGAAAAACTGGCACAGACAGTGAATTGCCCACTGCAGCACCCTAAAAAATGGATTTTGGTACTTTTTAGTCTTTCTTGCAACTTATACTAAAAAATTACAGAAAGCCTGAGTTTGGTTCACAACTCCAGATTTTACCTTACACCAGCTGGAATGAAGTGTCAGTTTCCTAGATTTGAGCAAAGTGAGAGGTATCTCTCCACCTTTAAATTCTCACTGATAGAGTGATGAGCTGAAATCCTAGACATACTTCCCTTGAAAACTGCACTGCAGGAGATGCTCTTGGTGTATTACTAAGATCAGAAAGTTTCATTTTCACAGTGCCCAAATGGCCAGAACATCAGATTTATATCCCTTCAAAAGAACATCACAACATTACATCTACATGATTTGCCTTATCCAAGTTGAAGCACAAGAAAATGCATGACACAGTTCTACCACCATTTCTTTGGCCTTGGTCTGGCAAAATAATACCAGGTGATGGAGAAATTGTGAACAACTACTTCCATTGCTGTACAAATAGCTTTCAAAGTCTTTTGAGAAGGGATGCAACACTCTCATTTTGGAGAAAAGACTGGAAATAAATGCTCACATTTCAGGTATAGTTTAGGAAACTTCAGCTATCCATGCAAAAAAAATAAAAATTAATCTACTGTAAGACCTTAAGAATTGGTTCAATATAATAAAGACGTTTAATCTGTTATGGTGATTTGTCTAAAAAAGAGGAAGTAACTAAACCTTAAGAATATTAGAAATCACCAACAGTAATGTACCTAAAAATTCTACTTTAATCTTAAAGACATAGTATAAAGTGAAAGGAAATACAAAATATAATGTCCTTACGTAACATTGTGAGGGACCATGCAAAGGCAAACAAGACCCCAGTCCTTGGAAACTCTCAGGCATTTGGCTTTCACTAGACATTTTTGAGTACTTTTTGAAACCAGAGAGGATACACAGAATACTTGCACTGAGAACTGCATAGGTTGTAATAATAATGGCCAGTCTTCGCGAACGAAGATTTTGGGAAAGGTCTTTTACCTTTCAAGCCTGCGCAATGGATTTTTTAGGTGAGACACAGCCTGCGCTGAACTGAGCCCACCCTTTAATCCTAAGGTTCATCTGCCGGGGCCAAGCAAGCTTGGACAATGGCAGTGAGGTCCTCAGGACGTAGGTTTGTTTAGAGTGACCTTCTCATAGATGGATGGCCTCACAGGGCTAACGAGCTCCATCTGCCCGGGGGACCTGGAATCGAACCTGGGTCACAGCGGTGAGAGTGCTGCATCCTAACCACTAGGCCACCAGGGGTCCCATAGGTTGTAGTATAGGTTATAATTGCCATACTGGTCAAGTGGATTTGGGATAGGAGGACTGATCCCGCTCTCATGTGGGTTTTTGGAGTATGCAGCAATTTTGCCTCATACAAGCTCCCTGAGGAATACAGAAGTTTTAAATGTTTGTTTTTAAATAAGAATTTGATTCTAAATGACTTTCAACCATACACAAATTTAATTTAAACCTTGTATTAAAAAGATACCTTGACAGCAATGGATAATTAAGTCATAAAGTAAAGCGTTACATGAAAGTTATTAGGTTCTAAAGCAAATGATTTTCATATCTTTACTTTCTGGTTGCTACCTGTAAGACATCTTCTTTCATTGCTTCAAAGGAAGAAAAAATGTCACTACATTCATGATTCCTAAGAAACCCATCACTAATCAGCTCACTCGACACATGTGATGCCTCAGTTTAGGTGCAGATGTGTAGACTGGTAATTTTCTGGAAAATCTGTAGCTCACAAAATTCTTCCCTTAAAAAACAATAACCAGGAGCTCTGAATATCATTCAATTTATCTTCACCATCAAACTAATCAGTATATATCTTCTATTCAAACAGCTTTTGTGTTCAGATTTATCTACTTTAGTCTCCAATTCCGCTCATGAGCCGCCTTAGCCAGCTGATTAGGCAACACTCAGAAAGGATTTGGCAGCTAATATCATGGGCTATTGCAGTTCTACAGCTGCTAACAATGTTTTCCAGCTGCTAGCTGTCTGGCCATTCAAAAGCACTTGTGATTCTTGCAAACCACTTGACAAGGTCACAGAAGAAGTTTCCTTGGGGCTAGGCTTGGCCCACTGGGCACTATCTCCCAGCAGCCAACTCCCATCCTCATGATTGAGGATAATTAACATTTACAGTAACATACTATAGGATGAGATAGCTTTTCTACCACTGCCAATTTTTAAGACTTGCTAGTTCTGAGCTAAGCTCTAGTGCAGCTGCTGGGACAACTTCCTCCATGAAATGGGGTGGATATAAGTGTTTATTTGGGGATGCTCAATTCAGAGCCGTCCAGTTGGAATCCCACAGCCCAGATCTCCTATCCGTTTCTCTGAAGAGACAGGGAATGGCTGCTACATCAACATGAGCCTATTGCTTTCCCTGATTATCACCAAGAGTTTAAAGGCCAACGTTTCATGAAAAAGAAATTTGAAGTGTCTCCCTTACATATATATTAAAGAGCCTGGCACTCAGAATTGAACCACTCCACCAGTACCACACACCAAGAGGTTGCTAAAACTGAAATCTAGGCTCATGTCCTTAAGAGAACAAATGATCCTTGCCCATTTTATGTAAAACTCGAACACCCTAACAGTCTCCTTTGTCTTGAAGGTTTGTGCTCCCCTCTGCTCTGTGGTATTAAACAGAATGAAGACAGACTTGAGGTATAGATGAGATGCTTATCTAGCAGTTTACCTGCTTCTTCAAATCTTGTTTGGGGAAGGGTCAGAACAGCAATGAGTGTTGACAAATTTCTACTATTGTTAAAGATCAGGATATACATTTATGCCTTACGTCATACATGAAACATAAAGGATGACATGGCAGGCAGCTTTTTTTTCCTCCCAGTTTCTTTCATATGTTAAGGTCCATTTCACCCTTTATTATAACTGGAATCTTTCTTTTCTCCCTTTTTCACCAAGACTTACTAACAAAGCACCAATCAAAGATGCTGCCTCCTTTAACAGTTTCTATGAAAGGAAACAGCCTCCAGAATCCCTCACTGAAAGCATGGGGCCAAAAATAAAATTGCTAATGTGCATGTAGGCATATAGGAGTGAATGAATGATGCTGCTCCCTTTTATCCATAGAGTTCGTATGGAACCACATAATCACAAAATGATTGGAGCTGGAAGGGATCTCTGGAGGTCACCTGCAAATCCCCCTGCTCAAGTAGGTTCACCTAAAGTAGGCTGCACAGGATCATGTCCAGGAGGAAATCACTCTTGTTAACAACCAAAACTTTTTAGCACCTGTTTTTCTTTTTTTCCAGAGCCTGGTGCTCGGATTTCTGTAATATGGTAATTATGAAACTACTTTTTTTTTTAAACTAATATAAGCCATTATTTTTAAAACTAGATAAAACTGAACGTAAGGGCAGAAGGGATCATTGTAATTCTCACATAATGAATCAAAGAACTTCACTAATAATTTCTACCTCAAACTACTATAAATCCTATTTGAGATGTTTAAAAAAAATCCTCAAGACATCTAGTGGCAGATAATTCCCCACAGTCTCACACTGCTGCTCAGAAATAGGCAGGTATATATCAATTAAATCAACAGGCTTTATCAAGAACCATGCACGTACTCCCAAACAGCCAAATGAAAACCAGCTCTAGTGTTTTATCTTATCCCATTCACTTTGAACAAAGCAATGCTTTCATCTCCAAAATATCTTGAAAGGTTTAGGCATCTTTTATTCTCATTCAGCCTTTTCCCATTCTCAGTTGGGATTATTGCAATGTTTTTCATAAAACAGTTCATGACTGCTAATGAGCCACAACTATGCTATGATAACCAGATAAATTAAAGCAGCATTCTAGAATGCTTGGTACTTAAAAGAAAATATCTATGCACATGGAGCTTCAATTTTGCATGTATGTTGCTGCACAAATCTCTTACAGGTTCTTTTTTCTACATCTTTCTACATAGAAAGATTTGTAGTTGTACCTTGGATTTCAGGTCTGAGCCCTGTTGAAGGTAGCAGAGAAATTCCCCTGCACTTTAAGGTGGTTGGTTCACTCTGTGCTGTTGTTACATGAACTTGAGGCTTTTAGGAACAGAACAAAAGTGTCTTTATTTTACAAGTAACTGGAGCATCGTACTGGTACTCTAAACAAATACAGCCTCTGTCTTGAGGAATTTATGACCCACATTTTATTTTAACGTGTAGTCTTAAATATTTTAGTGGTCCTGTTTGATATTATCTGGATATGTCCACATGACTCTTTGTAAGATCTGAGCTCAAAGATGTAATGCATAGTATGAATTACTGTCCTCTTTCTTCCCATTTTCATTATGGTTTCAAAAAAATTTAGATCCAATACTTGAATTTTTACTCCTATAACATGATTGCTGTTTTTAATGAACAGCTACCAGTCTTTACCCCATTGCTAATATTGTTCTTCCCATTTGGTAAAACCTCCAAGGGACAGGAAAATGACCTTAACTTAGAGTGAGTGTTTCATTGTCATGGAGGTCAACTTTGCACTGGTCTGCAAACTCTACAGGATAACCTGATACCACTGCAAGTCACATTAAAAAAAATAAAGAAAAAGAAAAAAGAACAAAGAATAAGAGACAAAATCCCAAACCACTAAAACCCTCAATAAATATTCTTCTCCCTAAACAGCTTGAGTTTCTTTTAAAGGTCGTTACAGATTCCTTAAGCAGGTATGTCTTTTTTAACCAAGTCATCAAAATTTTCTGAGACTCAGGTTTCTGAGGAGTTAGGCTGATGATAGTTTGCCTCTAACCTGCATTTTTAAATAAAACTGGGAGCATTTCAAAAATGGTAGTTTTCATGCTTAACATACAATGCTACACAAAGCATTTAAAGTGTTTGTGTGGGCATTTCTGAAAAGCTCCTTCACTTGGAACTCCCCCATCTGATTTCAGCAATATGGTCAGGCCACCTGTTTTTGCAGTGGAAAACAGGTTAAATGTTATTTTATATAAGAGAGCCAACTGCACACAACCAAAAGGACTGTGGAAGATCTGATTTCTATTTCTGGTCTCATCCCCGGGAGAATTGCTCCTGGGTGATGCTGGTAACTTACATCAGAGTCCCATACCTCAGTTTCTCCTCCGTAAGAAGAGAACATCTTTTGTAAAGCACTTCACAGAAAGCCTTTTATAGAAAATCACTCTGTGAAAGTTTTCCACCTCTTTCAAATTAAAAATCTCTTTGCCTTTACAATGAAAACTGAGCTATGAACACATAGGTCATGATTTTCCCCCTTGTTGAACACCAAGATGTTGCCTTTGTTTCTAATACAAACTGAATTGGGTTTCTAGGCCATGATCCTGTTAGCTGCTCTCATGCATGCTTTATTCTGTGATTCAAGAGAATCTCAATGGATGCACTAACTGAGCATCATCAGCTCTAGAAGCCACAACTCACTACTTTCTTTAGTTAGATACAAATTATTTTCCTCTAAAAAAGAAAAATGTTCTCAAGACAGTTACAAATAAGATGCAAGTTTCATGCCTGGGGTATTACTTATGAAATATTATCAGTTTCTTGGTTCAAATTTCAAGCTGTAGGAAATTGGCACAGATCCATTACAGATCCATTATCATTAAAATGAGCAGCAATTGGGAACCAGAAGGCACAATGGTTTAGGGCACTAACTTTCTGTCGCCTATTTGTCTAGACTACTGCATGATGAGAATTGAATAACACCATTTGGCTTTGTTTGAGCTGAAATTTTCAGCAGCTTTTTAAAGATGACCTTCAAAAATATGTATTTGAAGAGAAATATATCCATACAAAAATCAAGATACTCCATTTTCTGGGATTTTTTGTGACATGAAAATGACCAGCATTTTTGTGCATACACAAGACTACCTTAAATTACCATGAATATACGCCCCAAAGAATGGTTTGAAACTGTATGACTTATGGAAAGCAAATGTATTTCAAATATCCTTTCATTATACCTGCTAGGTTCTAAGTTCATTTTTTTCTCCTAAGTTAAAGACTTTGCCATGCTATTTATTTTTTATAAAGTTAAATTTATTAATTTAGATTGTCTCCCTATTTGACTACAAAGAAGTGCTATTATTTCTCTATGTGCAAATTATGGAAACAGATATCAAAACACTTTCTTCTTTCCTGCTCAGTTTTTTGCTTGTTTGTTTGATTGGTTTTGAGTGGGGTTTTTTGCCTTTTTTGTTTGGTTGGTTGTTTGGTTGTTTGTTTTCTGGGGGGGGGTTTGTTTGGGTATTTTTAAATTTTTTTTTAAGTAACAGGGAAAACTTTGGGAAGGTTTCAGACGTTTTAGAGACCTTTTTAGTAAGTCTTACCCTGGAAGAAATTTTTATTATTTTTTCAAGACAAGGGCAAGTTTTTTAAGTGATCTCCAACTTCTTATATGGAGGTGTCATTTCAGATGGTACAGGACTTTCTTGTTCATCAGAAGATGGCGCAGTAAGATAGCAGGGACTGGAAACTGAAGTTAAAGAAATTAATGTTATACATAAGTGAAATAATTGACAACTGAAATAAGCTGATCTAAAGGCTTGTGAATTTTCCATTTTTTAACATCTCAGTTTAAAGTCTGGATGTCTTTCTAAATTCCTTTAGAATTTAAGGTTGAACAAGAAACAATGCAGGGATTACTGGGTAATGCTCTATGCCTTATGTTAAGAAGAGACTCAAATTAGCTGGAACATAACAGCTTCTTCTCTTCTTAAAATGTGTGAATCATCCAAAAATTTTTCTACCAAACGAAGAGAAGAATGAAGACTGCAACTACTTCTGAAGAGGGGAGAAAAAGAAGCAAATAATCCCTCTAGAAAAATACACATATGTATGTGAGGACTTCAGCAATAACTTGGGAATATAAAGTACTTCTGAACTGTCAAATCACTCATAGACAGAGAAAACTGCTAAATACTTCTAACACCAGTAGCATTTCTGGCACATTCCTCTCCAGTGCTGTTCTGTGCAGTGTAAGACTCTCTCCTACCTTTTTCATCCAACGTAATTTCTCACTCTCACGCTTCTTTTATCTATTCCCATATAATTCTGTTCCCTTGGATTTGTTTTTTTTTCTTTTGACATTATCAGGCCCAGCTACAAGAGAAGGTTCTCCCTGGTGCTTCAGAGCAATTTTGCATCCTTCCCTTGCACATACAGCACAGGCAGTCAGGAGCAGAGTGGAGTCAGCAGAAAAAGACCAAAGATCCTGATGGGATAGAGCAACCTAAGCCCCTGCTACTAGCACCAACCACCCTTTCATGTGCTGAATCCCATAGAAAAATTAATGAGCATAGTGTCTTCTTCAAGAAGAATCCTGTGTAGCCTTTACTGCACCTCAGCTGTTCTTGCGTTTTACGAGTAAAGTCATGTAAAAAAAATTTTTGAATGTAATCAGTAAAGTGGGCAAGCAAGAAAAGCATGAGCTTGATACCATCATGAGAAAAGCTCCTGCAGAAATGTGCTAAATGTGAAATTCTGAAAAGTTTTTTATGAGATACAGAAGCCATAATGCTCACTGTCAAAGTAAGGAGTTGGGATAAGATTCATTACAAAAAGTTTAGTTTGCTGACAGACCTGACTGCTGGTGTAACTCACCTCAATGACTTCAGTACACTTGTGGAGTGAGGGAGAGAAGGAACAAGATGCAAGAATGTCTGTAATTTGGTTCCCGTGCAGAGGGTCCTCCCAGGCAGTTGTGCTTAGAAGCAGCTATGCACCCCAACCCACTTAGTTGCCCACAGCTGCAGATTTATTCTTAGCTTCAGGAATGTGAATCCTCACAGACATGGTAATGGCTTCGTGTCAGCAAGGAGACAGATTTTCTCCTCAAGATATTTCTCTATGTGGGTGGATGAAGGGGGTTTAGTGACATCTGAGTTCTGAACCACATCAGTCACTTGAGGTATCAAAAAGACTTGCCTGGATCACACTGGTCTTGCTAGTTCCGTAACCTGTACCTGCATGCAGCTCAGTGTCTTTCGTTAAGAAATCCTACTGTAGGCTATATGACTGAAGCATAAGACACAGCCAAGCTCCATCTGCTCTGCAGCCTTGAGAAGAAAAGTGAGAGATGCATACTGCAGGTTGGGCTGACAGCATGGGTGCTGTACCCCTGTGCTGGCATAGAACTGCATCTCAGCCCACGGGCCACAGAGAGAACTGGTGCTCATGATGCCATGCTACTTGTAGACACACAGTAGCAAGTCAAGGAAGTCAAGGTGACGTGCCATGAGGCCTCACAAACCTCTTTGTAAGCACAGGCCTCTGTATAGTCTCCTCTACTTGCCATAGTAGATATTTCTTCTTGGCTAAACCAAGACCAGCAGAATAAACTCAGGCAAACACAAGGACTGCAAAAGGATCCTGCATTTCTCCATCAACCAGGAGGGAAAAGCAGGTTTCTTTGACACATTTACCCAAGAAAATCCAGAACAAGGTCCATGCATATTATAGAAAACTTCTTCCAGAAATTCCAATGCACAGCCATCCTCTCTGAGAACAAACATGCACAATCCTGCTGTTCCCTGGGAAAGAGTTCAGGCCTTAATATAATAAATGTACAAGAACATAATTCAGGCAAGAACATCAAGGTTTCTATTTCTTTCAAAAGTTGATGGATTATAGTTTGCTTACTTAGCCTTTAATATTTATTGCGGTGATTCTGAATATCCTGAGTGGTGCTGAACATTATCCTATCCAATCTCCTTCTTTTGGGCACATGTCTTAAATACACAAAAACTTTTGTCCTTTCTACCTCCTAAGCCCTGCTTTGTCAAGCCATTCAGCTAACTCATTACTAAAAATTGTCTTCTATTCTTAACCTTCTATATTCTCAAGATTTCCCTAATCATTACAAACTCCAGCCTGTGCCCCTTGACAATATCTCATTAAAACAACCTTACTGCTCAGATTCTTATGTAGTACAACCAGGCACTGCTCAGCTGAAGTCAATGAAGGGACACTGATTTATGAGATCTGTCTCTTCCCTACCTTCATTTCTGTTAAGAGACCTTTCAATGAAAACGAGCGTATGGAAGGGTAAAAACTGACATGGGAATAAGACAAAATATATTATGAAGATAAGCAGGTTTTCTACCTTGCTGAACACAAGCACTTTGCTTGTAAGACAACCCCTGGGAAAATTCAGACATGTCAATATTCTTCAACCTGTTTCTAAATGAACTATAATATATGATAAATTTCTACAACAAGCAAGCAAATTTGCTCCAATTAATGATATTATAAACAAAAATCTATTGCTTTTAAGAACAAACATAAACTTTTCTTTCAGTTAGGTGCCAAAATTTGGCTGACTTTGTACATTAGAGGAATCAGTCAATTCTGCCACGTGGATGAAAACATATATCCTTTTGTGATGCAAAGCTACATAGAGCTCTGTACAAGCTATTTGCTGTATGATCTTCAAAGAGCTGAAGCATCCATTAAGCAAAAGACAACAGGTACTCATTCGCACATGAATCTGACAGTGTGTAATACTGTTAGTAGACTGTACTTGCTAAGAATGCTAGCAATAAATTTAATGTAATGAAATGGAAAGTCAGACGTTAGAAATTATTTATATAGAAATAAGTCTATTCTTTCAGGAAGGAAAATGGGTTCTCAGACTAGTGTGACAGCATCCATATAAAAAATTAAATCATAAAAATTAAAGCAAAGCATTCTACTGCTAGGGTTCCAAAGGATGAGAAGAAAAGTAATAATTCATGGAAGTCCTAGTGAAACAAGTAGACCAGGCCATCCACACAAGGTGTCTCCCACTGTTTCATATATCGTACCTCCACAGTATTCCAGTAAAATAGTGACAACAGATAACACTAACAATAAATTTAGAGGGATAAAATCCTGTCTCCATTGAAATCAAAGCAAAATTTCACCATTTTCGGAATCAGGATTTCATCTTTGAGTGCTTTTATTTTCAAGTATTCACAGCGAAGAGATGTCTGGAGAGGTGTCCGGCTTTCAGCACTCAGCCCCTCTAATTGTTGCCTGCTCTTAAAAAAATTTGTATTATTAGATTTTGAGAGATATAGTTACCACTTAGCTCCACTGGCTTCTTATCTATTTCAGGAACATCCAAACAATAATAACTAAAATAAATAACTTTGCTTTTTTCCATCATCATCAGGGGATTGGCACTATACACTTTTTCTTCCTTCTCCTCCCTCTGTCCATCCTGCACTAGCCTTCTTTTATTGCTCGCTCTGGTCATGGTTAATGTGAGGACTATTGCTTCTTCTTTCCCCTTCACTGCCTCTTTTCAAGGCTTAGCTGAAAGTGACTGCTTCTTCTAGCCAACATAATAACAAGGAGCTTTTATTTTTTCATTTAGGTATGTCACTTGGAAAAAGAAGAGGTATTTTCCAGGATACTCAATACATTCAAGACCTCCTAAACATATGACACTACTCTTTTGATTTGTCTATATCCATAAAAGGATATAGGCAAACATATATCCCTAAAAAAGGGCTGAATGAATGTTTTCTAGTGTTTGCAGCCCTTCAGAGGAAAGCCTGTTAAAATACAAGGGAATCTGTCACCATAAATGATGGAATCCCACAAGACAAGAGTGGGGATTAGCCTAACAAAACATCTGCCTATGTCAACAGTGAAACAAAGCTCCATCAGACACTGATCCAGGCAACTTAACATCTGTGCTCCACCACCACCACCTCCCCAGTGGCATACAAAGCATGTCTGCCTCTCCCCAACACCACTCAAAAGACTGCAAAGATAGTGCAAGTGTGGCTCCCTGACAGCTCTGTCTAAGGGCTTCACAGTAAAAGCATGTATAGTGCTATAAATGTTTCGCTTTCCCTCACAGCAAAGAGATAAAGGTTTTATTTCTCCCAAGAAGACAATCTTACTTACTTGGGATAGCGTCTCTGCTGAAAGATGGGCAGAATCTCTGTATCTTGATTTGAATGTAGAAGCAGTAAATCCCGAAATCTTTCTGTCAGGACAAAGAAAAAAAAAAAGGAAAAGAAAAGAAAAAAAAACAAACCCAGACTGTGACTCTGCACTGTAAGTTCAGGCCACAAGTAAGCAAGCAGTAATATCAGTGAATTCTCTTCTCCAGAAATATTTAGCAGAGGACAAGACTAAGTGTACAGGGAATAAAGATCACCTGTAAAACATTTTAATATTTTAAAATGTAATTTTTTTCATCCAATAGTGAATTCTAGTAGTGCTTATAAGTTTCTGAGGTCTGCATAGAGGTCTTCGGGGTATCATACTCAGACAGCCATAAACAGTGCCCGCCTTGAAGAGCTTAGTCTAAACAGAAAGGAGAAAGCACTAAGAATTCACCAGTCACTGAAGGATCACAGTAGTTTAAACAAACATAGATTAATTAATTAATCTAAATTAAACTGCAGTACAAATCCTTCAGTAACCAATTCACAGGTATTTTCAAGGATTGTTGGAAGACTGGATTGCTTTTTCACCACTATTACGTATTTTAAAAACTGCAGGATAGGATCATCTGCAGGAGATAAAGCTTTTGTAACTTATCTTCACTGAGAACCAAATGAAGGGGTGGTTGTGGTTTGCATAGCTGCCTTTCTCTGATGCCTTTCTTTCTCTAGACGTGGTTAGACACAATATGTCAAATGGGATCTGTAGGAGCTTCTGTTGGTACTGATTTCTCAGTTCCTTGAAGATGGAAACCTCCTCAAAATTCACTTGATACCCGGATTCAGGGATAGAATTTCCCACACAGATCAAATCCCTCTTGCACACCTGTAGCTCTCCATAGCATGGGACATGCTCTGTTTGCTTCTTTCCTTCCACCACCTGCAACTTTTAATCAGTCCTACAGAGGCACAGAACCTAGGACACAGGTGATACTCTTCCTATCTCCTACTCTTCCTGCAATACCTAATAACTGTGGATTTAAGTCTTCAGCAACAGGTGTTACCCTTCATTTCCTAAACCATAGTTTGCAACCTGTGTTGTGCATAGCAGTTGTACCATGGATTTCTCTAACCTACTCTTCCACAGCAGTTCTTCATTCTGGGAACTGAACCTGAGGATAAATGTAGTCCTCCTCCTTTTAGATCCCTATGTATCTCAAAATATCCTCTAACATCGAATATATAGATAAGGAAATCAAGGGACAGAAAAGCATTTAGTTTTATATAATGCTACATCATCATAACTAAACTCCATTAATTTGGATATAATTCTGCTATGTAGCCTCTAAAATGGAAAAATCCCCACCCAAACCCATACTTCATAAAGTTGCAATACCTTGAAGAAAGCACAATAAATTCAGAAGGAAAACTCTCTTGTTAAGGGCTCAGTTTTAGAGGTCAATTGTCTCACATCTCTCTAGTGTTTCACCGGATGGCTAAAAGACATATTGCAAACATCTTGGGCAAGATACCAGGATCTGCCAGTGAAGAAACAAGGGCTGATCTTTGTTCCTTTATTTCTATACCTCTTCAGATTCAATTTTGAAGAAAATAAGCACTCCTATATCTAAAAATCTTACCATATCCTCAAAATGTAACTTAGCTTTCCTACACCTAACTAGGGCAGGGACTGGACGTGGCCAACAAAAATAAATGCAATGTTGTAAAGATGAAAGTGAAAGCCAATGAGTGCCTGTCACAGAACAGCCTGCTCACTGTCTTGACAAAAAGCTTGCCATTAAAGCTACCTGCCTAAACGTGGTACACTATGATCTTGAAAGACACTGGACAGGAACTGAAAGGCTTAAGAAAGCTTTCACTGATGCAAAATATCCCACTGCATATCTTCAGAGCTAGAACATTGACTTCTACCTCTACCTCAGGAATCTCCCAATGTAATTCAAGCTACAGGTGCATTTCCAGGAATCCTTTATAAAAGCCTTCATACGAACAACAGCCTTTACGTGCACATGGTGATTGTGGTGAAGTTTATAATGGCAAACACCAAATGACAGCACTTCTTTCCATAACTTGAAGATTTTGACCTACAGAATCAGGTCAGCGATTCAGTGAGACACCATGGTTAAGGATCTGCCTTTGTGGTGGCATGACTGATTTATTTTTGAGGGCCTGTACCGAGGTTTGACAGAAATGCAAAACATGGACAGACATGTTCTTATTCAGTTCAATGCTGCACAACACCACATTACAGGCAGGTGAGCAAAACTGGTTTGTCAGACCTTGCAAAAGGCCTGTGACTCTGGGAGAGACAAAACATCTCGGTGGGTGCACAGAAATGTCCTGCTCCATTGTTCTCTCTGAAATGGATATCACCCAGGTGGAGAGTCATATTCCATCTCTATCCCCTACCCTGTGACTTTTTCTTGTGCTGCTGCCCTTTCCCATTGATCAAGGCTACCTGGCTGCACTCCAGGACTCAATTCAACAAGCTGCAATCTTGAAAATATTTTGAATAGTAATGTGACAGGGCAGGCCAGTACTGGAGCAAAAGCAGCCAAGTTATGGCATCTGAAATTGGCCTAAACAGTTTTCCTACTGGATCTTGTTTTAGTTAAAGTCAGTTTTTGGTTTTTTCCCCATGTTATGGCAAATTTCCCAGGCAGATTTATTTTCTTTTCACCATATGACTTTACTCATTTTTCCATGTGGTGTGGCTTAAGCTCAGCCAGCAACTAAGCCCCACACAGCTGCTCACTCACTCCCCTCACAGTGGGATGAGGGAGAGAATCAGAGGAGTAAAAGTAAGAAAACTCATGGGTTGAGATAAAGACTGTTTATTAGGACAGACAAGTAAAGAAATAATAATCATGGTGGTAATAATAATAGGCATAAAATAATTAGAAGATACAAAACAAGTGATGCACAATACAATTGCTCACACTTGCCAACCAACGCACAGCAAGTTCCTGGGCAGCGGCCCCTGGCCAGCCTTCCTCACAGTTTATATACTGAACATGATGCCATATGGTATAGAATATCCCAATGGCCAGTTGGGGTCAGCTGTCCTGGCTGTGTTCCCTTCCAACATCTTGTGCCTCCCCAGCCTTCTCACTGGCAGGGCATGTAAAGCTGAAAACTCCTTGTCTTAGTGTAGAGACTATTTGGCAACAGCTAAAGCCATCAGTGTGTTATCAATGTTATTCTCATCCTACATTCAAAACACAGCACTGTACCAGCTATTAGTAAGAAAATTGACTCAATTCCAGCTCAAACCAGCACACCAGAGAAACACATTATATGGTAACGTTCCACCTTATCTCAAGTCCATACTACAACTTCCTCCAGCACGTGTAACCTCCATGTCCTGTAAATCCTCTTAAGAGAAATGGCACACAGAACAGAAGACTTTAGGACTAATTTGTCCCATGGGACCATTATCTACATGTGTTACTCTTCAGGTCTATGCTATCCTTCTATTACACATATGTTTGTACAGTATAAAAATCACTCTATTACTGCCTTTAAGGACTATCTAGCAAGGTGATGAGGGAGGTGATGAGAGCTTTGGTAGCTATGGACAAAACACAGGTACTTTTGGTGCTCTTACAGAAGTTAATATGATAAGACTAATGCTTGACAAGAGAAGGCCTTTCAAATTGCAAGA
This sequence comes from Neopelma chrysocephalum, assembly GCF_003984885.1. Lineage (NCBI taxonomy): Eukaryota > Metazoa > Chordata > Aves > Passeriformes > Pipridae > Neopelma > Neopelma chrysocephalum. The sequence continues at coordinate 16,856,467 of NW_020897702.1, read as the reverse complement.
AAAAAATATCACAATGATACCTTCCCAAAGGGGGTGGGAATATTTTCAAAAACCTAAGACTTTCTTCTAATTCTTGCTACAACAACAAATGAAAGATTTGGGAACTAATTAAACAAATAATTAGAGTATTTTTATATTATTTTGATTTGCAATCACTAGTTGATCAATAGACCTAATGTCATAGACAATCTTTTTATTGCTTAGATAATTTTAGAGAGATCTCTTCCAAAATTGTGTTCTTGCTATAGTTTAGTGTCTAAAATGTGATGCTTTTGTCTAGGTGTTTCTCTGTTTAAAAAAAAAAAAAATTTACTTAACCAAGGCTGCTTTCTTATTAAAGCTGGCAATTATCTTCTATGTTCCTCATTCTATCCATGCAATTTACATTAGTTTAAGTCTGTACAAGCTAGTCTCCTAATTATTTTTCACATTGTTCTGAGATCAATAACACCATTGATTGTTTTGTCGCTCTGCTGAGTGTGACACTGCAGCCTGTCTCACCGATGCTCCCATGAGTCTACCTGCAGGACATAGTTCTCACAGACATCAAGAACAGTTGCGCAGTCATGACTTATGCTCAAACTTATCTTTCCAATATGCTGTGTCGCAACTTCTTCCTGGTTTTCATTTTGAGTGTACAGTTCCTTCCAAATCCTTTATCATGAGCCTGTTGCAGAGCAATTTAAATTAGCAGTAGAATAGCTAAGGCTTAGTAGAAGAGTAGGCCTAGAGAGCAATACTCCAAAGTAGTAAGTTAGCAACCTTGTTTGTGAAGTGGAAACAATAATTAAAGAATCTAGTCAAGCATGTATATAATGATTTGTTACCTTGGATGTGGTGAGGGTCTGTTAAACAGTTACTAGGGATAAGACAGCTTGAGTAGATTTATGATTAGAGTAGTTGATTGTCAATTGTTAGCAGTATGAGCTCGTTTGTAACTGAATGAAACTGTTCTGCTGTGGAACTGCACGTACTAATTTTGCCGTGGAAACCAAATGTAAACTTGTTTGTGTATAAAAGCTGAACTGAAAATGAAGGTCTTTGGAATCCTGACTTGGGACATTAGTCCTCAGGTTCCCGGGGCCCCGAATAAAGCACCGCATAAACCGGCACCAAGTTGGTTTGTGTCTTTGTTTACGGGCAACAAGCCAGTGAGAAGTCCTCGGTTAAATTTAGACAGTCTCATTGAGACCATATATGTTTAACTAAACATGTAACATAGTTACCTGTGATGACTAGAGGCTGGATGTAATAACACAATCTTTTCCCCTGTCCTCCCAAATCAGGAAGGTTGTAGACTATAAAGAAGAGAAAGTTTGCCATTGCAAGCTTTACAGATTTATCCTGTCCTACACATATAGGTTTCTTCTCTGTCTCTCATCTAATTCTTCTTCTCTCTATTTTACCTTTTGTTCCTCCACCCCTCCAAGCATAACATATTCACAAGTCAGCTGCTGGAATCTCAGTATTAAATGCTTTTAACATCTTTATAATACCTGTTATAGCAGTTAACAATTTACAAGAACAGAAGGATGCATTTCAAGGGAAATTTTCCCTTTGAAATATTTAAATGGATTTCATATTTGTTCTCAAGCAGAAAGCAGTTGTGCTCAGCATGGTAACACTTATGCCAGAAAAACATAAGCAAGAATGGGCATATAGTCTGAAGCTCACTCAAACTGGTTACACAGGTAAGCTTCCTTCTTCCAGGATACACTATTAGAAAAGTGGAAAGAGAGACAAAGGGATTTTTTGCAATATTTTAATATCTGTGGCTTGCAAAGCAAAGAAAATCAACTTATATAGAAGGTCCTTGTGAGTTAAAACACATTATTATTCACATTCTGTAGACATCTGTAGACAGAGACACACTGTGGTGCACAAAGAGCACTGGTCTTGTTTTTCAAAGCTGTCACATCCCTGAACCTCTTACTGCTTTTGCACTTTAAAAATGATGCCAAAGGTCACACACTGCAGTTGAAGAAGATTTGACTTTAAAAGTCAGATCTTGTGGTTGTCTTTTCTTGCTCCTTCTTATTACAAAATACCTTACAGAAAATAACAGCAAAGTCCCTCTGCTTTCACTCTGCTGTGATTTCACTCCTCTGAATTCTGAGGGTCTTGAAAAATCAAATCCCCGCTCTTTCAGAGTTTGATGGGTATGAACCTATGACGTCACAGCAGTATATAACTCAGGTTTGCAACATTACTTATTTGTTTATCCCAATCACCTTTTACCCAGCAGCCTCCCATTCTGAACCTCTAATAAAAAAAGGTTGAATTGCATGCAGTCAACTCAATTAAGAGCACTGTAAAACTGATGGTAACTTCTTTTTATAGGATAAGGATTTTTTTATATCAGTTTTATGGATTAGTTTTTAAATCAAAGTTCATAAGAATAAATAGAAGTGTGATTAGAAAGCAACCAGAGAATGGGAGAACAGAATAGCCTTATCAATTTTAAAGTACAGAAATTGTGATTCAGGAGCCAGCACAGCTGTCTACCAAAAGGTCTATCCACAGTGACACTCATGTACATTTGGATATTTTGTAGTCATGTTTCTGAACTAAGCTGTTCTGCATTCACGGAGAAATAAATATCAGTTCCACCTTTCACCCATGGACACTTGCAAGTCCTGTAGTTTCAAACCAAAAAATCTGCCTAATTTTATGCAAAATACAGAGTGGTCTGGAACACCTTTCACGTAGCTACTTTCACAATAGCTACTCAGAAACTTGCAATAATTAAAACAACATGAATTTAAAAATGTCAGATTTCTTAAAATGGCTGACAGCATTTAAAAGGATTTGAGATCCTGACTTGTTTTTAAGCTCTGTAAATTTGGAAATGCTGTCATAAGTAGTTCCTCAGTGCCTTCTAAAAATAAAAGGCATTTAGGAAGAAGTCTTTGACAGTTAAGGGCTGTAAAACTATGATGAGCAACAAGATCATATAAAACTGAAATGTCCAATACTTTAGTTTGACCTATGGTTTATTAATGGCCAAAGTTCCTGAAGTTAAGGAACTGTCACTTTTTTTCTCTTGAAGAATCAGTGATACAAATATTCTTCATCAGATTAAAAGGGGAGGAAAGAAAAAGATGATGAGTTAATGTTGATGAGCAAAAGGTTTCAAAATGATTACATCATCAGCCTTGGAAATCCCCTGAAACATATATATTTTGCTGATAGAGACAGGTTTTTTGACCAGTTTGAATTTTCTTGATTCTCAGTCCATTAAGCCTAACAGTTTAATTCTCTTGTTTTTCACCACTATTTCCTTCCCTCTTGATCACTCCTCTGAAAGACTAATCAGAGCCCATCATTTACAGAGCTACTTAAAACACCTGAAAACTAACGAAAACCTAGAAAGTTGAAAACTATATAAAAACCACTTGCTGTTTACATTTCTTTAAGGGAATTAGAGAAGCCTTTACAGAAATGCAACTGGACTCTTCATTTTCTAAGCTAGGTGAACAAACAATGATCATCCTTCTGTTCAATATTTTCTTTTGCAGGACTTTATTTAAGCAGAGAGGGAAAAAAAAGGAATTCAGCTTCTCATTACACAGGTCAGCAGTGAACCTCCTCTAGACCTGCAGAATAGTCCTCCTTTCTTTGAAGAAAGCTTTTGTAAGCCTTGCTTTCCCTCCTAACCTGTTTTTGCTTCCTAAAGGGTAGTCAACTCCTTCTCTTTCTCTAGCTGTATATTTACTAGTTGGAAATCATTCCCTCTCCCTGATTCTGGCATTAGCAAATCCTTTCCCTGCTGGAATTCTAGGTGCCTTCTTGCATCTTTAAATTCTCCAAACTATTATGTCAAAATTAGCTTGGATGGATTTATTTCTAACTAGACATCCCTTATTTACACTATAATCACACGTATTGCATGATTTAAGTATGTATATCCATATATCAACAAATGAAGAAACAGAGTTAAAGGCAGTTCTTGTCCCAGGAAACTTTAAAAGATTGGAAGATGAATGACGAGAAGGAAAAAGCGTCACATGTTTTGTTTCAAAACCATGAGGAGAGTTGCTGAGGACCATATTTAGACTGCATTTTGCATGATTAACCTCACAAGACACCACCAAGTGACCCAGACTGCCCTTTAGCTATGCTGCCAGTACTGTGCTCCTCAGACAGCCAGTGAAGAGAAGCGGACACAACACCAAAGTCAAGCAGTCTTGATGCTCAGTACTGAGTTAGAAATCCTTCTGTAGGTTACACAGCAACTCCCTAGAGGAGGTGGGAATTAGCTGACTGCTGGAGTTTAAAACCAATGTCATGGTTAGGAAACTTTTTTCCTTAAAGATACTTATTATACTTGAAGACTATTTCTGTCATGACAGTAAAGCCCAATCCACAACTCAGCCCTTACAAACTGCAACAGTAAAACAATGTTTCTAAATAACACAAGACTTCAACTTTAAAAAATATCTTTATAAATGCATGCCCTGAAGGAAACGTTATTTATGCAGATTTTTTTTAGCACACATTCAACAATTGCTGCCTTTGGCCATGAAGCGCTGTACTTTGCTGTTTGAATTCCCCATGAGCGAACGCAGAGAGGCTCAACTACCATTTCCCTCACTAGTGGTGTATTTTCCTCTTTCTGAACATGCCAGAATAAATGATGAGGGATCAGTATATCCCTTTTGGCTTTAAGGTAATGTTGTGACACTTGATCTAAAAATCCTTGTATTCACAGAAAAAAAGAAAAAAAAAAGATTCAAACTGCGTAAGGTGGGGGGGATTCAACTGGCTCTCTCTTTGTAACTTGGAATCTGATACAGAAACTGGAGAATGCCCAACCTTTCAAAAGCTACACTGAAATGGAGCTACTATCCAGCTGTGCAATTACTGCAATACTACCCAGCACTGCACAGCTCCAGAGGGTTTGCCTCTAAAAGGCTGAGCAAAGGCACAATTTGTCAGGATGCACTGGTTCACACCAAGGCCTCCCTACTCTAATATTTGGCTTCACTTGCAGACACACCCAGGGAAAAATGATCACAGGGTAAGACCCTCCTGCTGTTACCTGCCCAGCCTCCAACCATTTCTATGTCGGTGGATCTCATGAGTCTAAGGCAGTTTGTCTAATAAGAAGTGAGTTTACTTCTCTAAAGTACTTGTCCAATCCCCAGGTAAACCTCCTAATCCATCCCCCACCCTTTGACAAAGAGTTCCATGTGTTTCTCACTTACTAGATGAAGATCCATCACCTCATGTTTGCTGCGAAATAGTGTCTTACTGACTGTATTTGATGGCCAAAAGTTCTGATACCAGTAGAAATTGTGAGTAGTCAGGCCCTACCCAACTAGTCTTCCAGTGTTATGCACGATTTTTTAGACCATGCTATATTCCCCTGAATTATATCTTTTCAAGGCTAAAGAGTCCCTGAATAGTCAGTAACCCATGTTTGGAAGCCTTTCCATGCTTTTGATCATCTTTGTCATTTCTTCCTGAACCCTGTCCAATGTTGCAGTCCGAAATTCGGATGTCAGCAGAAAAGGAACTGCTAGGTTTAAACAGTAAGCCTTGGGCCACAGGGGCTGGGGAAAAACCCACCATCTAAAAGACAAGATCCATTGACATTCATTCATGTGGATTGTCCTGTCTCCCCCAGCAGGATGTGGAGAGACTTTTCACGATGCCACAGGTCCCTGCAGATATCCCTTTGTTTTCTCCCCTCCCTGTGTAATCTTTGTTTCAGGAAAAGCTGACCATCCTCCTTCATTGTAATCCTTCTTACTGGAAATATCCATCTTTTTTCCCCCAAATGTAAACAGGATCTGAGAATGTAAATCCCTTTTCCCCCCCTATGTCATCCCTGCTACTGGAAATGCTAATGGGTTGTGGATTCCCCTACTTGGCATAAACCAGTCTCCTTATTAGCATGTCAAGCACCCGAGACGCTTAAATAGCATTTGCATGTTCAATAAACCATTCCAGTTTCTACCTCCATATCTGGGATCATTTAGTTTCTGGACCTTTACAGTCCAGTATCATGTCTGAGTGATGAGGACCAGACCTGCAAACAGGATTCAAGTCCTGGTAGCATCACAGAAACACCGACCAGCTGCAGAGTCATCTCCTTGGCTTTATTCTCTGCTCTGCTCCTAATAATTTTTCTCTTTATTGCTGCTGAGCACTAAGCTGATGTCCTCATGGAAATAGTTATCATGACTCCAAAATGTTATTCTTTGGCTGTCATGGTCTCATCATTGCCAGCTTGTGTGGTAGTTTGGCCTAGGCCTTCCTTGGTGATCAGCTTGTAACCAAGGAAGTGCCCAGATTTACCCGGTATTCCCTACGATTTTTATGTAAGCTGGAGTATAAGAAGAAAGGAGGAGACGCCTTCGCTCTCTTTTCCTTCCGGCGGCTTTGGAGGTGCAGATCTCCCTGCTGTTGAGTCTGACGGCTTGGAGATCGAGGCCTGGTAAGGCCTTGTCGACCTTGGGAGGCGGAGGCTGCCGGCAGTCACCCCAGCGTGACTCTCTGTTGTCCCAAGGAGAGTAGTAAGATATTCTTTGCTAATTCTTTTAGTTGATAGACCTTGGGCTACTGATCAGGATATATATATATATATATATAATTTTGGGTTTTGTTCTTCCCTTCCCCTTTCCCTTTTCCCTGTGAAATTGTATATATATTTCAACTGTACATAACTGTAATCTAAGTGTAAATATATTTATATATATTGCTTTCTCTCTCTCTCGTTTTCGGTTCTTTTGGGTTTGGGGTGTTTTTTTTTCCCCTCTTCTCCCTTGGTTTGGGGTGGGGGGGGGACTTCTTGTGGTAAGGTTTGGAGACTTGGCAGGGAGCCAGCTCCAAACCATATCAGCTTGTCACCAAATATGTTAAACACCAGTAAATACCCACGTGTATAAATGCACTGGTATTTTTAGCCAGGTCTATAAATAGGTTTGCAAGTGTAATCTATTTTATACATTTGAACAAGCTACAAGAATTTTTCATTGAACATATCTATGTGGCACAAAATAATGGAATTAATCCTATCCAAGGCTAAAATTTTGCACTATAACAAAACCACCAACAACCACTGTGAACATGTTCTTGTGCTTTTGTCTATTCATATTCAGTCTCAGGTTAAGCTGTAAGCATGGGATAATTTCACCCTCTTACTAATAAAGACACAGATTCATTATTACTCTCAAATATACAAATAAATTACTGTATAATAACTTCACAGAATCATAGAACAGTTGAGGGCAGAAGAAATCTCTGGAGATTATCTAGTCCAATTCCCCTGCTCTAAAAAGGGTCAGAGAGAGCAGGTTGTTCATTGACATGTTCACTTGGGTTTTATGTATCTCCAAGAATGTAAACTCCACAAGCTCTCTAAGCAACCTGTTCCTATGCCTGATCACTCTCACAGTGGAAACATTTTTTTTTTTTTTTGCATTTAAAAAGAATGTTCTGTATTTGAATTTGTGGCCATTAGCCCTTGTTCTGTCACTGGGCACCACTGAGAAGGGCCTACTTTACTCCCTTACAGGTAAAAGTAGGTAGGACAAAAGGCCTTGGAAGAAACAATTACATGCCATGAGACTTGAATTCAAGACCTAATGAATCTTTTCTTATGCAACATAAGGGGTTTTAAGGCTGAAAAGATTATATTTTGCCTTTGGCCACTGTTGCTGAGGTGGGTTTGCACAAAGCGTTTTTCATACCCAAAACACACAACAGACCAGTCTCCCACAAAGCATTTCTACTCCATTAAAACAGAACAGGTGAGACATACTAGCAGATTTTGGCCTAGCAAAGGATGCCACTACAGACACATTACTGCTAAGTACATCTCACTTCTTTGTGCCAACTACTTTCTGAAACATCACCCTAAATTTCAGTAATTCAAATATTCAAGGCCAGGTTGGATGGGGCTTTGAGCAACCTGGTCTAGTGGAAGGTTACCTGCCCATGGTAGGGGGGTTGGAACTACATGATCTTTAAGTCTTTAAGGTCCCTTCCAACCCAAGCCATTCCATGATTCTATGATATAATTAGCAAGTCTGCTTATGAAAAAAAAATACGAATAGTAATATTTTGTGCTGTTTCCATTGATTGCCACCTTTGGAAAAAAGTGAAAACCCATGTCTGTTTGAGGAGAGGGGCACAGCTGGGTTAGGAGACAACTGTCTCTACAGTTGATAAACATGCAGTCAAGACACTGCTGTAGAATAAGCTTCAGACATGCTGGGAAGATTAGATGCTGGCTTCCCTTATTTGGGGCAAGAATGGAAAGAGAAAGGGAAATGCTAAGGAAACAGGAGTTTGCAAAAAAAGAGGGGAGCTTCCTTCTTAATGGACCCTCACCCAAAGCCTTGGACTATATAGTAAGAGATTGCCCAGTCCTCACCAGGTCCAACTGTAACCAAGAACAATGCTGCTTATCACTGAGGCTTTACCGAGGTTAGTAAGCATAACTTGGACTTGCTCACAGTCGAGTTGCGAGAATACCTACATGGAAGGAGCTAAGTTGTTCTCAGGGTCTGTGCTAATGGCCAGAGGGAAACCTGAAATACGCTGAATATTGCGCTGTGATAGACACCCTCTGCGAGAAATGCCTGTCCAGCCAATGACTTAGCTGAAATAAAATGCTAGGAATAACAGTAAGGCTTCAAATAGGAAACAAAAGAAGAAACAGGGTACTGAAGGACTCGATATCTAAAAATAATTTCCCCTGTGTTTTCAGCTGCCTGTCTCTTTCAGAGAACACACACAACTTCTTTAAAAGCACTCCTAGTGCTAGTTACACTAAAGCATAACACAGGATAATGTGATCAGAGCTCAGCTGGATCCTATTTTCAACATAAATTTTGCTAGTCAGCTGGGGATGATCCACTGGGAAGAAATGTACATTTTTTCCAAGGATCTAATCACATCTGTTGTTCCATTTCTCATAACATCTCTCAAAGGGCAATACCAAAACCTTAGCAGGAAATAATTTGAATAACTGACAAATTAAATGAGCCATCAGATACTGGTTGTTTGGTTGTTGTTTTTTTTGGTTTTGTGGGAGTTTTTTTGTTTTATTTTTGGGGGGTGTTTGTTTTTTATTTTTGGGGGGGTTTTTTTGTTTGGTTTGGTTTGCTTTTTTGTGGGAGATAAAGTGTAGTGCACAAAAGTTATTAGGAAATGTATCTAAAGTTTGGTTTAATTTTATCTGATTGAGCAATTCTGTTATTTCTTCTTACATCTGAATTAGACAAGTCATTTTTGAGAATTTAAGTCAGACAACTTCATGAATATAAACTGCTACATATAACCTAGTCTGGGTAGTTTTCATTTATTCTTAATTAATAATTTCTTAAAAATACCTGTATTTGTTGACTTAGCAGTAGCTTTTGTGTAGACTTCTGTTAAAATACGCTGTGGGATTTTCTATCAGTTTGTAATCTCCATCTTTCAACTATAATGCTATAAACATAATGAAATACTAAACAGACATTTTTACATGACAGAAAGTCTCTTACTACTCAAGTCAACAGAAAAGTTATTCCCAGCCTTGAATGGGAGAGAAAAATATTACTATGCAATACTACATTGATAATTATTTTCTAGAACAAAGAACCAGTGGTTTAACATGATTTAGATCAAACTGTAAGGAAATGGTTTGGCATATACTTTTCTGAAAAAGTGATTTTGCCAACTCTGTAACTATACACCGTCATTAGATATCTATCTTTTGATTCTTTAGTTATCAGTCATGACCTGGCATATAACAACACATCAATGCACCATCACAAATTCATCAATACATAATGGCACAGAAATGATAAAATTGTCTGCATAGAGAAATGGTACATTCTGGTACATATATGCTGAGAAGCATGGGAGATTTTTAAAGAAAAATTAATTCTTAACAAATTTTTGGATTAATGAATTGCTGCTTTATTTGAAAACTATGAAAATGATATTTTTCATGCTTGTTAATAATCGGGCACAATTAGCATAATCTCCTCAACTAATTAAAAAAATGAAAACATCAAATAACAGAAATTATAAAAATGTCTTCCTCTAATTATAAATTTCAAACCAGTCACAGCTAAGCTTGGGAGACACTCAACTAACACAGTGTAAGTGAAATCCCTGAGGGAAAGCCCTGTGCCGTCAGGCTGGCATCAGTCACTTGGCAAAGCACGGCAAAGCACCATAGCTTCAACTTTGAAAATGTGCGTGGGTGTCTGTGGCTTTTCCCTGAGGAAATGGCACTTACAGTGTGCTTAATGAATAAGGGAATATGTTAAATTTATGACAAAAGATAGTCCTTAAAACTGCTCGTCACAGTGAAGAGCACAAACTGCCCACTGATTTATTTTAATTTCATATAATATGAGGAGGCTTCTCAGAGGCTGTAGGTGTGTTAATTACCATTGACAGTACAGTAAAATCATCACAGCAGCCACTTCAGCAACACTCAAAATAGCCAATAATCTCTGAAACTCCTCCTCTCCCCAAAATTCCCCTTCCACACTGAAAAATGTGTCAACAGCACTCAGTAAATACCACCTCCACTAAGTCCGTCTTTGTTCAATACATATAAAAAAACTAACGTGCCTATTTGGATCCACAGACTTTCCAGGGTCTTTCCCCAGCAGGAAAGCATTTTCTCATTCATGACCATGGTATTTACTACAGCATTTTTAGTTTTACTAACATTTTAAGTGATCTTAAAATTTTCTGATTCCAGGTAAGTCACAAATCTAAGCAGTCATCCACTGGTTATCAGGTTCTATATGCAGAACAGGGTCCCTTCAAATTACTAAAAACACAGTGATGCTTTCTGTAAAGCATTATCCAAATTTTACTCTCTGTAGAGGGTCAAAGATTTTCAATCAAACCATTGTTTATCTAGGATATTGAGATTTTAAGAAAAAAAAGTTATTAAAATGTAAAAAACACATCCAAATGCTGAAAGTACAGGGATATATGTGGGCACTTATATATAAATAAAATGCAGCACTTCATGAAAGTCATAGTGAAGTTTTCTCACAAACCCATCTCTTTTCCCAGCCAGAAACTGCATTCTGTCTGCCAAAGATGCAAGTGTTTCTCTCTCCAGGAGAGAGTGAGACCATGACATATTACAGTAAATATATCCTAAACTGGGAACCCAGCCAAGAGAAGATAAAGAAAGTCGGAGACATACAAATCCTAGGAGGCAGCAGGGAGAGCATTTACAAGTGATATTTTTGGCTTTCAGACAGTATTTTTGACCATATGAATTTTTTGAGAAAAAAGCAATATTTCTCTATGAAAAACTTAACTTTTTTAAAAAAGTGGAGGTATCTTCCATTCATTTACTAGTCAATTTTATTGCTCATACTTCTCATGGAAAAACTTGCTTTCAAAAAGTAGCTGGGAATGTTATTTCATTCCCTGCTAATTGCTTTGACTTCACTGCCTCTTCGTCAAACCTGCTGAAGGCATTGGATGCCTGAAAGACAACCTGTTTTTTCCAGCTGCTTCACCTGATCTAATAAAAGATATTACTTTTTCCCTGCAAAACTTGCCTCTCATGGAATATTATGTCATTATAAGGTACTTTGGTTTAATCTGCTACAAATGTCACAAACTACATAAATAAGAAGTGTCACGTTATCCTTTCTGAAACAAGCTCTGGCACTTCATCCCCATTTTGAGCAAGAATAGCTTAAAAGAAAGAAAAAGAGGAAGAATAGAAGCATGCCTGAGCTGCAGATATGTTTCACTGTCAGTGAAACAAAATACATACTGCACACTGCCCATCAGCTGCTGCACTTCATACGAAACGGCCATTTATTGCTGTCACAGCACAGTCTACTCCATATACCACAATGGGCACGTTTGCATTTTGAAAAGTAATTTCCAGACTAGGAATTCCCTCTAACAGTTTCTCCTCACAGCACTTTAGTTAATACTGAAATAAGTGAATCCTTTGTCTCACTAAGAAATGCCACATGCAGCACATACTTCAAGTCTCCCTCAAAATGGGATGCACTAGCAATTAATTTACCTTACAGCATCTTAAAACCTTATAGAGTATTTAAAGCATTTCTGCCTTGCTGCCTTTTGAAATTTCAAGACCTGATAAAAAGAAAAAATTGGGGATGTAATTACAAATTAATTTAGTAGGCTGACACTCATAAAAGGATGCCTTTATTTAAAACATGGATTGCACTGGCAGTCTGGCTCCATTCCCATTAGGAACTTGCCTCCATGTTTGTGTTCTGCCTTCGAATATCCACATTTCAACGCGTCATAGTCTAGCACACAGCTGTGGTTAGTGCATAGTTTCATATATAGTTTAAGTTTGTATAAAACATATAGCCATAAATATTTTAAGATAAACTCTTTTGTTCTGAGCAGATATCAAGATATCTATTTGGAAAAGTTGTGGAAACTTGCTGTTGCCTCTTTATCTTGACACAGTACTTTCAGTGCAGGAAGGTTTGGTTTGATTTGTTCTTTAAAGGAAGAGTTTAACAATTTTGCAGCTATCACATACATTGGAATCCTATTTTTGCAGTTGATAACTATACAGGTGGTTGGTGATAGATTTTTATGACTTAATGGGATCAATCTCCAGGGAAGGACTGGGGCAGAGAAGAGCTATGGTTGCAATTTGCTCCTTAAAAATTCTTGGATCACAGACTGGCTCTACTTCCTTATAGAGAAACCCAAATTCTCCAGCTAGTACTTGATGTATCTGAGAAACAATGCATTTACAAAAGTCAAAGGACAGGATGGAGCAACAGGAAGGAGGGTGTGTGGCACATGAATGCAAAGCTGGGTTGCAAGGGACTGTAGGGAACTGATTCTAAAATTTGGGGTGTTGGATTTGTTTCCCATAAACAAGGTCAGCACTGATTTTAATGCACCTTGGAATGGAAAGCCATTTTGTAACTAACAATTGCTGTTTCAAGGATGATTGAAGTTTAGGATGAGGACATGCAGCTGGCAAAAAGTTGAGCAAATACACTTATAGAAAGATGGAGAAAAAATAATGCAAAATGCAACAAAGAAGGTGGGATATCCTAACCAGAACTTCAATGTTAATATCACACCAACAAGGAGCTATATAAAGTTTATCGTGAAAATAGGGTGAAAACATCATTTTACCATGTTACTTGATCATGATGACATTTGCAATGTTGTGAAAGTTTTAATTAACTCCCACAGAATTAACTGCTGTGCACAGAACAAATTCTGAGCAAGTGATGGCCCCTCTCCCTTCTGATCCAAGCTTAGTCAGGGAAGCTGTAGAAATAAGCAGACAAATAGGAGAGACCAAGGAATAAGGAGCAGTGCAAGGTAACATGGCAGGTCAACAACCATGATTACTGGTGGTCTTCATGGCAAAAGAGAGTTACACTTTAATTCGCACCACAGCCCAAATCAACAGTGAGACTGCTACTGAAAGGCAAGCCCAGTTCTGCATTTCAAAGGAATGTTAGAAGAGGAGAGTATGCAGAAAGCAAAGAGCCAAACAAATACAAGGTCTCAAAAGCTAAATTTAGTACAACAGATAACCAAATGGAAAGTTCAGAAGTGCCATGCTCATTTTCTGTATTTGCACACAAAGAGGCAACCACTAAAATGTACACACATTTCCGAGGTGGTTCTTGCCCTGAAACAAGATAAGGAGGAAAAAATAGAAAGGCGAAAAAAGAAAAAAAACAAAACAAAACAAAAACCAACAACAACAAAAACCCAACCAACCAAACAAACAAAAAACCACAACAGAAAAAAACCAGTAAGTTATGTGATCATCATAAAGTTGAGCTTCATTTTCACAAACAGCACAAAAAGAGCCCATGAACATCCCAAGGTTGAAGCTGAAAAATCTGCAGACTATTTCAACCCCAAATTCTGGGTTTCATTTATGTTAACTTCAGTACAGAAATTATTCTAAGAAGTTATCGAGCATCATGCAGGAGTTGGGATCATATAATGATAACTGTCCCTTCTGATCATAAAGATCATAAATATCAACAGTTCCTACAGAAGTTTTTCCTATTTTATGTTCTATATCTGAAATAGATTTTTCCTCATTAACTACTGCAGTTTTACAATCTGTTAGAAAAGGATCCCAAATATTTCAAATCTATTTTTAAGATATTTTAACCAGGAATTTTTAGTTAAACTGTGATAAGCGATAATTCCAAGTCTGAAGTGCCTCTGCTTTTTATTCTGTCCTGAAGGGAGAAATTTCAATAAACTTGGAACAAAACTAGACATTTGGTAAGGATTCTTCAGCAAAATTTGGATGGCATCTAAGGGAATCTATTGTCCCCTGGGAAATGCCAGCTCTCCATGCATGTAAGCCCTCCTACTTCTCTAGAAACCATTACACACTGGAGCTCACACAAAGGAACCTGAAAATCCAGACAGACTTGTATATTCAGTGCTTGAAGCAGCTGTGTACCTCAGCACAGAAACTACATAAGAATGGGACTTCCCTAAGCAAAGATTAACAGAAAAAGGGTGAAACACAGGCAACTCCAGAAGACCAACTTTGCCTTCTTAAATAGGCAAACACAGCACATAAATAGTGATTGCAAAACCATAAATCTTCCTGGCAGTCCACTAAAATACATGTCCTAAAGATCTTCTATGTTGTAATTCTATTATCAAAGTGGAAAGCAGTTTTTTGCTTTTTTTCACTACCTTCGTTCTGATCCTATCAGATGCTACTTGTTAATGTGCTCTACAGCTTTCACTCCTGTAGTTCATGAAAGTAATGAAAACATCTGAAGCTTGACAAGAAATCCTGCAACCGTGTGTTCTTGGATTCAGTCCTTAACTACAGCAACATCCACACATCCTTTGCATATTATATCAAAGGATAAAAATAAATATACATCATTGAGCCACGTCATTTTCTATAATCATTACATGATTAAAAAGAACCTGAGATATGCAAAAAGGTGGACGTTTACAAATAATAGGATACATGAAGAAAGGACTTCCGTGTAGGAGAAAATTTCCTTCAAGGTAACTTTCTCACCAAAAAATCTTTTTCCCCTCTAGGGATAAAACTCATTAACCGTTCAAATTGAATTTGACTCAAGTTACACTGTTTTTGGTACTAAGTCAGCTGGAGTTCAACTAATGTAAAATAATCCAGGTCTGTAGCCAAAAATTCAGATGTGTTCATCTTTAGCATTAGTTCTTTAATCAGAGGAAAGAGGCTTTCAGCATCGAGTCAGTAAACTAAATCTGTTCTCCTTCTTTTTCTCCAATCTCTTAGTCTTGTCTTTTATGGAGCTTTTTTCAGGAACAAATAAAATAATTAATGAACATTAATGGTAATGAAGAATAAAATTAGTATTCTCTATAGCACACTATGGCTAATTATATTTTTAAGCCATATTAACTTCCCAGAAATGTTACTATTATTTTATTACTAATGTCAAATTATATTAAAAAGAAACACAATTAAACCTTTTTTAGCACTCAATTCTGATATCTTCCTCAGAAGTGTAAGTGGGATTCCCTGGCAATATAAGAATTGTTAGTTATACAATCTAACAGCAGAAAATAACATCTGTCTCATCTCTGTCCTCTTCCAAAGCCACACACTGATTGTGCTGAACCACTAGACAGCACTACATTATTAACACCTTTACACCCTGCCAGGAATCTCATGGAATAACTAAACACAACTAAATACATGTTACTATGGAATGAAAAAGGCCCAAATCAAACAGAGCCTTGAGATAATAGCAAGAGTTGACCAACTGTTCATCACCAGTGAGCAGATATTTTTAAAGAAACTCAGTAGCAGTTACAGTGAACCTGGGACAACCTTGTTACATCCTGCAGGTGGACTTCGTAGTCTTATCATTCCTTCTTTTCATCTTCTACTCCACACATTCCTCCAGTCTGAATCAAGACCTACTAACAATACAGTAGATACTGACTGAGTGATCCACTACTTCAGTACATCTCAAAATGTCCTCAGGGTTCCTGGAAATAAAATATCGCCTCTTTGCTAGATCCTATACTTGCTGATAAATTCCAGGTAAGCGCAGCAATGCACAACAAGCCTTGGGATGATTCAGGCATCCTCCAAATCAGGAGCTGCAAGGGCTTAACAAGGTCATGCAGACACTCCTGACAAGCCCTCCCAGACCAGAAAGTTTAAATCATTCTTCCTTCAGAGCCACTTAAAAAGTATGTTTATTTTCTTCTAGCGAACATGAAAAAAATGCTTAGTCAGCCTCCAAAATTGCAAACAACCACCTTCTTTTTTTTTTTTTCCTGTTTAAAAATAAGAAATTTGGGGTGTGTACTGTTTGCTGTCTCAGGTCTTAATCCATAGGGAGTTAAACAAGGTCCATGCTTTCATACATTTGCCATGGTCTGGAAAATTGTTGTTTTTAACTGAAAAATGGTTTGTTTGTTTTTTCCCCAGAAACTTCCAGTTCCAAATATGGACCTTCCAGAAAAAAGAACTGTGACAATATCTGACAAAAATGTCCATCATACCATGTCAGGATTCAAAATAAGGTAGTCTGTACCTAAATGACCTAGTGACCATGCATATCCTCATTTGTAGCACAAAGGATTAAGCAAAGATACATCTTTTCTGATGAGACTTGGAGTTTATTAGGGTGATGCAGATCGGTGCCCCATAATCTGTTTGTTCGCCCTGTAGCTGGACAGTTCCAGCACACATCACCACCTCCCATTGCCATGACATTTAGTAACCTATAGGACGCAACTATCAGATTCAATGGATGCTATTAAAGTGCTCATACGGCATTCCCACAATAAACATCATGCTGCTCAGGACAGGCCTTGTGAACGTCTCCAGGATCACGCACAGCTACACAGCAGGATGATGTCACTACTACAAGATAAAATTACTGGAGAGCACAGAACAGCATCAGTGCTCTAAACACGGTCTCACATCAATTTGTACCAGCAACACACTGCAACATAACAGCAATGTTTTACTGCCTTGAGGCATGCAGCTCACCTCAACACCTCTGAGTGCTTTGTATTTGTTTTCCATAAAAACATGCTGCATGGCTTCTGAAGCCTGTTACTTATGCATCATCAATATTACCTTATGTCTCACACCCTGAAGCTTGTCAAGTGAATGAGATACATTGTCTTGATACACTGCTGTGATTTTTTTTTCCACTGCTGTCAAGTTGTTGAATGCAAGGCATGGCCCCCGGCCTCTCTTTTTCCCTCCGGAGATGCCAGATGAAACGTCAGCTTTAAAACTAAGCAAGCAGTAGTACTTGAGGCAGCAGCAAGGACAGAGGAGGCATAAGGCTGATTAGATGACAGCTCTGAGGACAAACTAGACAGTGAGACAAAAGAAACCTAAACAAATCCTTTTGTAGATACCAAACCAACAATTGTCTCAAAGCTGAAGGAAAAATAGGTGATCACATAGATACAAGAGAAGCAGAACAAAACAACTATTTAGAGGGGAGGTCAGTAACAAGATCAGCTTATTAGCTCAGCCATGGATCTCACAGCTCTGACCTGTCTGTGTATGAGTCATTGCAGGGCCCTCAATGTTACTGTAGGATTTGAAGCTGCCATCCACCAGCTCAGCTGGGAAAACTGCCAAGCAGTCACAGAGGAAGACAGGCTGACTTAGCTCTGAGCCATGGGGCTTAACCCAACCTGCACGTGTGCAAACACCACAGGTCAGATGATGCAAACACACTGTAACTCAGGTGTCTAAGTACTGACAGGCAAATTCAGCCGCGTTCTACAGCCATGGGTTTCACAGTGCCACAGAATGTTTTGCTAATACAATAGATTCTGACATATGCAGTCACATGTCAGCACAAGGACAGTAATTATATGATCAATAAACCATTCTTTAGGGAGATCTATAATAGCTGTTCCAATATCACAATACCTATGGCATATGGCAAAAGACAGAAGGAAAAATCAAGTTAGGAACCTTTATATGGGAAAAATCACAACCAGTTGTCAGTTAATTAAACTAACTACCTCTGAGGCAGTGATGTATTTATCTAGACTCTTAACAATGAATAAAAAGAAAAAGGCATGCTTGGAGCCTGGCTTGTCTCATCCAAAACTAGACACATAAACAGGTCAGTGGTCTAGAAAGGCAGCTATGGGAAGTATTTCAGGTGAAACTGTCTGCTACAGGCATCTGAGGGCACATTACAGCAATACCAGTGCTTGTGTGTCTGTTTTCTGTGACGAACATGAAAGTTAAGCACTATACAGTTACCAATACCACCACAAAACAGGTGAGCAATAGAAGATCTCAGATTTGTATTGAAAAAGAAATGGGAGGAAAATTTCTGCCTTTATCCAAATCTGCTTCTGAAAAGGGCAGATTCTGAGCTCTTCCAAGCTCAGATAGCACCATTTCATTTGAATGGCGAACGAAAAAGGAAATCTGAGTTACTATTTTGTTTGCAAAGGTCTCAGAACTATCGCATCTGAGGTTTCTTCCCCTCTAGCCTACTTTTTCTGTCGTAAATTTTTCATTATTCAAATAATTGATTTTAAAAAGCAAATAACACTATTGCCTGAAAATCTACTAAATACGTGCTCCTATGCAAAGCGTTATTTCTAGAGTGACTAACTTTTCCAGAAGTCACTTCTTTCAGCTTATTCTATTGGAAATTAAAATGATGTGTACTGGGATTTGGGCAATAAATGCCTTCCCATCAACAGCACCTTCTCATCAGTAGCTGAAAATACTATTACACACCTTATCTTTTCTCTTGACATACAGTTGCTTTCCCAACCTACAAAACTAAGTCATTAAGGCTACAAGATATTCTAATTAATTTTCAAAACATAAGACTTAGTGTTAAGAGACTTCACCCGAAACAACTTGCAGAATTGGTTTGCCAGCAATCTGTGTTCCCTCTCCTGTCCTTACAGCTTATGGCAGGAAATTGCTACTTCACCACATCTCCCAGGTGCAGACAGCAGAAGCTAAAGCCATCCAGAGGAGAAACTAACCAGTTCTTCTCTGCATTTCACGACATGTCTGCACTCCTCTTGCATCTTTTTAATTTAGGCTTGTAATTGAGTTCTCTGAAATAAATCGCTAAGTCTCTTTGGTGTCAGGTATAAATTGTTAGGAATGTGAAAATGTGATACAAAGGAGAATTTTAATAAATAGGATAAAGGCTGAGAGAATAGGTGAGGAGAAGAGCTCAAATGACAGTACATCTCATAAAAACCCCTCCAATCTAATATCCTGTCTGCAGAAGCAGCCTTTAGAACATGCTTAAGAAGGATAATAAGGAATGTGGCAAATATAATAATCCTTCCTCAAACAGTCAGCAGATTAGAGATCACTAATTGTCACAAGGCTTAAGGGAGCGAGTGACAACACGGCTCCATGGTACCGATGCAGCACAAAGGGTTGGGTAAACCATCTGCTTCCCAACAGCACATTTATTCTGGGAGAAATCTCTCTCTTTAGCAGCTACAATAAACGGTCTCTGTAACGTGACTGTGTCCTGAATCTCATACAGTCCAACATAGGCAGACCTTTCTCTCAGTGGAGACTATAAATACTGAGTTGGAATAATATTTAAATGCTAATAGAGAGCAGTTCATACCACAGAGGTAATCAGAAAACTTTAAAGATGCCACTTATTTTGGAGAGCTCATTTAGCCGTTACTTCCCCATTACACTCTCCCAAACAGCCTACTGTCCTCTCCCACCTAGAAATGCTGCTTCACAACAAAAGAGCCATCATTCTGAGGCAAAACAGAGGCTAATTACACCCATAATCTGCCCGTCTAGCCAACATCCTATACTTCAGGCAAGAACAGAAAATCAGGGTGATTATGAAACATATGCACATATGGCATTGCCCTCACAACCTTTGCCTATTGAAGCCTTCCACAGGCAAGTTCTGTAGCCAGACCAGAAAGTTCAACAAATAGTCATGGACTTATTATCCCTGCATTGGTCTAATCCTTTTTAGGGCTACAAACTCATTTGACTCAATTCCACAAACACACAAGCTGATACAAATTAACACGGAAAACATTTCTTCATAAGAAATGAAGCAGACAGTTCTGTGTATTTGTCTTCCTTACAAGGAAATGCTGTGCTAAGCAGGAAGAAAGTCAGCCACCGAAGAATAATGACAACTATCACTTGAGCATACAACTGTTACAGAGAGCACCAAATTACCATTCTCCTCTGTGAGGAATCCTGGCTTACACCCCTGATCTGGAGGACATTCAAAGAGCAGTGGAAGAGCATAGAAGAACATGAAAGCAAACCTGTAATCTCAGTGTGCCATAGGCATTAATTAACCTGGCTGCCATCCAGACTGCTGGCATCAAAATCCGCTTATCTGGAAGCTGCACATTTCAGCATTTCTGCAGACACTATTACACACAGAGGCACTGCACTGCACAGGGGCAGTGAGCTACCCAAAAATAAGAAAAAGAGGCAGAAATGGAGGAACACTAAATATTATTACAGTGCAATCAGAAGATCTGTTAGTAGTTGGAAAAACACGTTATCTGAAGAAATGGCACATCTGAATAAAGCAGAGGTTGCATCAAGTACGTAATAAAAACAACTTCAGAAAAACAAGCATGAACGATCTCTAGAGAGAATACACCACAGTCGAGGAACAATTGTGCTGAAGCCAGAAAGGGAGAACAGTTCAAGTAAAGGTATTTGTCTCTGAAAAGGAATTGTTTTTCTACATACCTGTCCAGTCTCCTACTATTTTTACGTGGACCCCAAACGTTGCTTTGGTATCTGTAGGGCACTAAAAATATTAAATATATTAAGGACCACTTCTGGTTAATAAAAAAATAACAAAATGCATTCAAAGTACAGTTGTTAAGACAGAATATGGTGTAAATAGGTCATTCCTGAGCAGCCATACCAGCAGCCATACCATTTAAAAAGCAAGTCTATCATCAGTACAGTTTGGGAAGTCAAGCATGTCTAGTCTCCAGTCAGACTTAACCCTTTCTTCTGGTCACAGAGGAGTTTTGACGTTTCCTTGGGGGTGTGATTTGGAACAGTCACTTCACTAAGTGTTACTCAGAAATTATACCAACCGTAGATACAAAAGCATGGAAATACTCTACTATCAACACTTATCACTCATAATCAGGAACCAACCCATCACTCCTATTTCAAGTCTTTTAAGAGATTTCTGGTTCTTGAACGTCAGAGTCCATGTTTTCAAGCTGATCATTCTCACACAACTGATGCTTTCCTCTAAACGGAAACTGAGATTTTGCTGCACTCCACAAGAGCTTACAGTTTGCAAAGGAAAAGCACCAGATTGTGTGGCACATCATAAAAATCACTATGTAGCCACCATTTTCTCGCTCTGCACATATGCCCTCACCTCAGGGCTATTTGCTTGTGACTATTAACACAGGAATGCTATTATTTACAGTCTCATCCACACCATGGTACCTAAAAACCTCCAGACAAGCCAAGTCAAAGGTCTAAGGTACCCCCCAAGTTTTGTTTCTTGTTAGCTACAGGGGCATTTCAAATGCACTGCCTGGACAGCTTTGGCAGGTATACCAAATAATTGCACACATAAACAGGGCAAGCAACTATTACTCAAGAAAAGATTCATTGCTTCTCTTCTATAAACCAACAGCAATAATTTTTTTCGATAACAGATATTACTACTGAATTTTGATGCCTTTCTTAGAACCTGTTAATGATTGATCCAAGCTCCATCATGAAACCAATACTTAACAGACGATGCTCCTGTCTCTCTTTTTTTTTTCCTACTGCTAAAGACAAATATGAGTTCTGAGGAGAGGGTTTAAGTTCAAGAAACACATCTATATTATAAATAAAAGAGGTCCAGGTAGCAAATCCAAGCACCAAATAATCAAGCACTACGCTTGTGAAGATTTAGCTCTGTTGTGGAGCTTTGTCATTAGCGTTCCCAAGATAATCTGTTGTGGAGTGCAAAACCACTGGCCTCAGGGCTGAAGGTCAGTTCCTTATTTAACAGCAGACACAGATAAAAGGTTAGTACTATCTACACCTTGGCAAACCTAAACAGGGAATACAAAGTCCCAGCTAGTCACTCCATTTTCCTGAAGGGGAAGAGCACTCTTGTTAAGATTGTTGATTACTAAACATACTTATATTTAACTTCTTGTCATCTTCCAAGTTTTCCTATAAAAATGGGATAGAGAAGCCTAGAGTCCCAAATATTTCCGCAAGTTACAGACTTCAAAAGCAAAACGGCATTAAGGGAGGGATGCTGGCAAACTTCACACAATGAGGCCATGGTTTGCTATGTCTAGTTGCAATGTCTTCCTACAAAAATATCAAAGACCAATAAAAGCAGGTAAGTAGCCTCTCAGGTAGAAAGTTGTGTACTGGCAGTAAAAATGTCTGTTCTCCTGGAGGCTTCTGTAAGAGCCTTTAGCAGGGTTTATTTTTCACTCTGGGCTATCGCACTGTTCTCTGTTTCACAGGAGGTTGACTGATTTTCTTCGTTTAACTACCCACAGTCCCAGTTCGGTACATCTTCTGTAAAATTGTCTGTCATTTCCTCCTTCCATCAAGTTAATGGCAGAATACTCCTTGTCTCCAGCAAGAATAGGTTAAAACCTTTTATACTTTACATTACCCTTGTGACTAACTCCTTTCTGCACTACTCTGAAAAATTATCCAATAAAAGTGAGATTTATTTCTCTTTAAATTGTAGGAAACCTATTTTGATACTTATAACTGGATACGAGAGATCCTCAGAGAGTTCTGAAAAAAAGTTATTGTACTGCTAAGTCTTACCAGAAGAAACATGCCCATATGGGCTACATGGAGTGAAATGACCCCACTTCAAGAGAGAAAAAGCATATAGATGGTCCAGTGAAGGGCCACCAAAACAATGAGAGGATTGGACAACCTGACACACAAAGAGAGGTCAAAAAGGGAATGTGCTTGTGCAACCCACACAGAAGTCTTGAGGAGATCACTGTCTTCAAAGAAATCAAAAATAGCTATAGAGAAAATGAAAGTGCTCTCCTGTCTTCAGCATCATGCGTGGAAACAGGACAACAGACCAGGAGCACAAGTTGTTGGAGGGGAAATTTCAGAAAAATATTCTTCCTTGTAGAATAGGCAGAGAAATGGTACAATTTCTCCTGCTAATTCAGCTTCACTTGACCCTGAATAACCTAATCTAAAGCCCTTGCACCAGAAGGTCAAGCCACATGATCTCCAGAAGCCTCTTCCAACTTTAGACTTTCCTATATACTTGTAATTATAACTTTAAAATTTGTATTTACATTTTTTTCCTGAATGGATCACTTACTTTACCTCTCTCATCTCCATGAAGACAATTAAGTTTCCAAACCGTGGCTTTCTCAAGACCATTAGAGAATATATTGCAGCAGCTTAAGAAATATTCAAAGACAGTTTTTCAAAAGTTTAATCATGGAAGTGGGTAAACTTTTCTATGTTATTAACAGACCACTTGGCATGTGTAATGAAGTGCAGTGAAAATATTGTCTTATATATTTAACCTTCTTCATGAAATCACGGAATCATATCACAGCTGAGACTAGAAAGCATCTCTAGTGACCGGCTACTTCAATCCTCCTTCAAGAGCAGGGTCTTCAAGAACAGGTGGCCCAGGACAATGTCCAACTATGCTTTGAATGTCTCCAAGGATAGTGACTCTATAGCCTCTCTGGGCAATCTGTGCTGCCCTTACAGAAAAAGTGTTTTTCTTAGGTCTTGATGAAACTTCCTGTATATTAGTTTGTGTTGTCCTGTCACTGGGTGAGTGTCTAGCTCTGTTTTCTTCACTTATCCCTTAATTCCCGCTCTCTCAGCCTCTCCTCATATTTAGAGACGCTCCATTTCCTTAATGATCTTCATGGCTCTTTGTGCTCTAATACATCCATGTCTCTTTTATACCAGCGAGCCCAGAACTGGACACAGAGATTCAGATATATCTCACCAGTGCTGATCAGAGAAGGGTCACCTCCCTGGACCTGCTGGCAACAGCCTGCGTAGTACAGCCAAGGAAACTGTTGGCTTTTTTTTGCTGGTTCATGGTCAACTTAGTGTCCACCAGGACCCCCTGGTCATTCTCTGTTGATCTGCTTTCCAGCCAGGCAGGTCAGAGTTATTGCCTTTGTCAAATAAAAGTGTATCAGTGGCCTCAGCAATGCATCATGCCCTCTCTGCAGCTGTGAACAAAACCAACTAAAATTGTTTTTAAAATTTCTTTTGGCAAATAACATTTGGACTTCCTCATGCTGCTTTTAATCTGGGAGCCCTAAGAAACAATTCACTGTATTGTGTTGAGAGCTACATGCAGCCCCTTACTTCTTCTTTATTGCCCAGTACACTGCACAGTAGGAAACTGTAAAGATTAGTCATTCTTAAAATAAAAAAATAATTTCTCTTAGTTCCTTTTCCTTAAATATACCATGTTTTCCAGACAGGTAAATCACTAACTTGAATAGTCTGTAATGAGAAGGGACAGTAGACATCATTAAACTAAGGGTCACAAGTGCTTTTCAGTAGTCCTTTCCAGATTTTGAAAACCTGGTTTGCTGCATTCATCTGATTAAAAGGCTATGATTCGCAAATCAACAGTTGCAGATAGTGTAACTACTTGAAGTTTTGTTAATTTTATTCTAACTTTAAGCAATATATACCTTTTAGAAGTGAAAGATTTTACAGGTATGAACATCTACACTAATCAGGTTACCTGCTAGCATTTGGCCCTCCTCCAAAAGCAATTGGAAGCCAAAGGAATTCTGTTAAATTTAATAGGAGTTTTGCAGATTTACACCCCAAGAGAAACAAAACTATGTTCTTAGCATTAGTAAACTGGTAGATTTCTCCAGAGCTGGTAATCACATGTGAGCAAGTTTAAAATGCCTAATTTTATTTTATTTTTGTATGTATGTTCACATTCAACAGAATTATAGTATCTTATATGCAGATAAAACCTATGGAATATGGATTATTCTATATTTTCATAAAACACTCACTTTGCCATATATTTTTTCCTTTTTTTTGCAAGCTAACTTGGAATACAAATGCAAGTTATCACATAAGAATTTTGCAACAATCCCTGGAGAACTTTATGCTTATAAACCACCAAATTAATTACACTCACTAGTAACTATAGCTCTACTATCTATCTCTATGCTGAGATAAAATTTAGATGATAATTTCAATAAACTTAATAATATATAATGTACAAGATTAATACATACTTGAAATGTATTTTTTTAATCAGTTTTACATTGTGATCACGGTTCTAAGTTACCCACTGCCTTGCTTTTATATGAACATAAAGTGAGCAAACTAATTACTGTTAGATCATAGTGATAATACCTTATACCCACAATAGTGGCTTCGCATTGCACCAGCGGGGGCTTAGATTGGATATTAGGAAAAATTTCTACACCAAAACAGTGGTCCAGCAGTGGAACAGGCTGTCTAAGGAAGTGGTGGAGTCACCACACCTGGAAGTGTTCAAAAGACATGTAGACATGGTTTAATAGTGGACTTAGCAGTGCCAGATTAATGGTTGTACTTAATCTTAAAAGATCTTTTCCAATCTAAGTGATTCCATGATTCTATATGGGTACAAAAATCTGCTCTAGGTGATGAGCAATGGAGAAATCTGCATATGAGAGCACAACAAAAAGCAAATGAAAACTATGTTATAAGCATCTGTGCCTCCAGCTTAGAATACCCTGAATATTTAACATCACTGGTATCTACTCCCAGTCAAAAATCAAGTACAGAACAAGAAACAGGACAAACCTTACTAAAATTGTTTTAATGGTATTAAATAATATTCAATATTTTAAAACACACTTTTTAGGCCTTGGGGTGCATGGAGTGTGGTGAGTCAACAGAAAACTAGCAAGAAAATAGAAAGTTAATTCCTGAATGCTTCCAGTTCTTCTGTACTACTCTTCTGTGCTGGATAAGAAGACAGACTGGGAAAGATATGTTACCTGGAAAAGCATAAATGGGATCTAAAGGGACCTGTTACTTACTGGATAATTCACCCACCAGACTGACAGTTTTTCCCCAGTCTATTGTTGTGTGTTTATGAATTCTTATGCACCTCAGTTTATTGTTAAATTTTATGAATTCTGTCATACCTTCATATTGCCTCCCTTTCTCCCTCAGATTTTCCCTCCAAAAGTTGTTTGTTACCCTGTCTCCCCAGTTTTCCCACTCCTCTGCTGCTTATTGGTCACAGCCTGCCACCATGCAGGGAGAGCTACCATTGGCCCATTCCCTCAGAGACCCGGGAGTTCCACCCACCTTTGCCCTGTCCCCCTATCACACTTTTCCCTGAGTTGTCAATCTCTTGCGCCTCCCCAGGTTAGAATCCACCCCTCAAACCTACGTTATTTAAACCCTTGTTTCCCCCAAATAAACGGCATTGCTGCACGAGACCTCAACTGTGTCAGAACCCTTATTGCAGTGCCCGGTCCCATTCCCTTCCCCCCGCGGACCGCGGCACTCTTCCATGAGAATTGTGAAGCCTCTTTGGAGAGATGTTACGTTTTGATTACAGGCTGTCACGGAAATGCTAATGTATGCACCAAGATAACACTGCAGAATATCTGTTATCAGAAGAAAGGAGATGAAAGAGATGCCCAAGTTACATATCCCCATGTGGCTCTGCAAATAAACCTCCTTACAAGTTCCTGTGGAGATACTGCTCTCAAGTATACTGCACCACAGTAAACACCATCTTCTGAATTTGCTGCTGTAGTAGGTGGTCTGAATAGTGCCCAAAGTTACAAAGAAGATCTGTGTGACAGCTGGAAGAACAAAGTGTCTGATTTGGGGAATTAAAAAGCTCATTGTGGGGTTTGTTTAAATAAAAGGAAACTCCTTCAAAGAAGGCTTTCACTTTGAGGAAAAAGCCATGATATGATCCTAATATGGATTTCCAGATATCCTGGTCGGGACTGGAAACACTGCAGAGACCCCATTTCCATGCTACTGCCTGCGAGGGTGGACCAGTTGCACTGCAAACCCCAGTTCATCAGCCCATCTTTACTCCAGACTCAGATGAAGCCTTACCCAGATCAAGAAAACTCATTAAAGACTTGGCATGTTTGGAAAAGAGGCAGAAATGATGGGGGAAAAAAAAGAGGAACAAAACACAACCAATGTATTTTCCCTCCTGTAAAGGGAAAAAAAAATAAAAAGAAAAGAAATAAAAGGCTTTAAACTTCGTCAACTGACAAGCAAATATGAACCTCAGAAGCTCAGTAAGCTGTAGCTTGTTTGATTTCATACAGAACTGATATAAACATTCCTAAAATGATTCACTCTGACATCAGAAAATTATCAGGAGTGATGACAAACACAGGCATGTTATATAAAGGTAGCCAAAAAATAGTAGCTAGGCTTCAGTCTGACTCATAGGAGGTGAACTCTGTTACACTGGACTATCCCTGTTTTAACTAATTAATCCCATAAGAAGTAAATTTCAGAGGAAAAAAAGTTACTATGTGGAGTTATTCTTTTAAACACATTTCCCCCTCAAAGGCTTTGAGATTTACTAAAACATCTGTTTATTTTTCTGTTTCATGTTATTTTACAGTATGGATTTTGTTTAAAAGTTTTCCCTGTTAGAGACTTGGCCTTAAAGCTGTCCTAATTTAACTGGCAGACATCAGCAGACATTATAACATCTCTGAATGTGGGGAAATCCTAACCAGGGAACATGATTTAAGTATCGAGGGTGTCTGGATGATCAAGGCAAGACCACCATGCCTTGAATACTCATTGCTTAAGCCAGAGCCCTCCCAGCTCTACAGCCAACTCCTTGTAAGCAGCCCAGCTGCAGAAACATATCCCAAACACTTTTCCTTTTCACTTTCCATTCCCATATACTCCTTGTTGTACAATCTCAAACACCTCCAGTCTAGCTAGTGGAAAAAACACACCACAACACTGCAGGATGCATCACTGGGCAGCTGCAGTTCCAAGAAGGATCATTCCGGTCATCTGGGGTCTAACTTGCTCTAACACAAACCACAAACCCACACCCACTAATTCCCGTGAGTCTGTAGTTCAGCATTTCCTACTTCAGTTCCTGCAGTCTCAGTTGTTAAATTTCTCTCAGTGTTCAAAATGATCTTTGTTTTTCTTAGGTCTGAATCTATGACCATTTGTTCCTTGATTTCACTCTTGCACCACAGGAAAACACAAATCTTTAATGTAACAAATACCTTAGAATTGTAAATAGAACAATACTTGTAAAATACATATAATGTTGCATAAAACACAAAAATCGTTGAATATATAATATGGAATTTCTTTTTTTGTTTTCTAGTACATCTGTAGTAGCCCAACTGCTATTCTATTGCTGTTATGGATGCACTACAGATACAATTTGACAGACTAATCAGTATTTCTTTGCCTCTGCAGCTCAACCAAAGCAAAAAACTTGCTGCTGCCCTTTCACCCCAGCAGACACTTTACACTTCACACTTCACAGAATCACAGAATGCACAAGTTGGAAGAAACCCATAGGGATCATCAAGTCCAGCTCCCTATAACATAGTAAAATGTTTCAATACTAGCGATGTTCAGTCTATATAAATTATGAATTTCAAGCTGCTAGCTCGGGAAAGAAGCAAATCACAACCTTTCAAGATGCTCAGGATGCAAGCCTTCATGCCTGAACAATGCTCCAGCCCAAGCTACCTCTCTGAGTCCTCCAAAGGCACGTGGACATATTGCCAAGCAACGCTGTGCTGAGCTGACAACAGGTGAACAAGGAAAGTGAATGGCACAAGAGATTCATTCTCTATCATTCCTGAGCAAAACTATGGGCCAACCCCAGACTCATGCTAACTGGCTCCCAGTGGTGTGAGGCACTAATGGAAAAACCATCAATGGATCAATAGGTTTTCCAGTCAGATCACCAACACCCTGAGGAATCCTCTGTCCCTCCAAACTCCCCTGCTAGCACACACAGTATTTTGCCAGGCTAAAGCAGAGATCCCCACCAGTCAGATGGTCTTAATTTTAGGACAGTAAGAGGCAAGGGACTTCATTTCCTCTGACGTTTTGTCCACATGTTAATAGTATTCATGTTAAAGGTTGTTTGTTTTTTTTTTCATTTTGACATTTTCCTGCAGTTCCGAGACCTTTCTCTAACCTGATCTAGCAGCTAAACTAAAATCACCACTTCCTGATGGGAGAAAACACATTTCTTTGTTAAACGCAGTAGATACTTATTATATATTCTAAATTTAGTTTCATAGTACTAAAGAAACCCAAACCAAAACAAACAAAAAAAACAAAACAAATAAAACAAAACAAAAAAAATCCTGCTTATAAGAGGAATCTGCCACCTTCCATTTAAAGTGTCTGCTGAAGGAGAACTTGGAATTTAGTGAACTCGAATGTAACAATTTCTGTGTTCCCTTCATCCAGGATTTTAAAGTTTAAATAAAAGTCAGGGTTTACATAGGGTTTTTATACAGACCCCAAAACTATTAATCCCCAAACCAAACAAAAAAGTCTAAGGAAGTACTAAAGACATCTGCAATATTAATCTATTCTATTTTTGTTTTACTTAAATTCTTCATCAAACAGCTGCTAGATAGTCTACTTCTACGAAGAGCAGACAAGCTCTAGGGATTTCTTTAGTTTGCCAGCAAGATACTTCATAATTTCCCTAAATGCTCTGCAAATCATCTCACAAAGACAAGTTTTATAACTATTTGCACAAGATATTTAACAAATCTTATTAGAATGTCATCATGTTAGATTTTGTTTTTATTGTATTTATCTGACAGTATGAACTTAGCTCTTGATGTCCTCACATAGTTTTTACTCAGGCAAACTTCCAACAACTTTTACATTTTTTTTATGAAGTATTTCAGAATTTGGCCCCTAGGCTTTTCCTGTTTTGGACAGTTTATTTCTTAAGTTTACAGTGCAGGACACATGTTTCTCCATCATCTCCTTGTGCAATACAAAATTTCTTGCTTAAAGAAGCTTAGAGCTAAAACTTCACTTCTAGACTGTTAATATGTTCACTGATTTCAAATGAACCCTGGATTATCCATGAATAAAGACAACTCTGGTCTACAAAACACTGAGTTTTTTCTTACAAAAGCAAATGTATTACTTGCAACGTTGTTTATACTCATATATTATTTGCTGAGACTTTTCTGACAAGGAATCAAGCCCAAAAAACATAAATGTACAGATCAGGGCCACCACCTTGTAATCCCATCATGCCCAAATCCAGATATCAAATGGACTTAAACAGAGGTGCAGAGGTAAAACAAGGAAAACTCAAATCTAACAAAAAAAAAAATCAAACCAAGAACTTTAAAGGTAGAAAATCTATGAATAAGTAACAGCTCTCAGTCACTTACATGCTGTATATAACTTGTAATGTACATTCAGAAATCTCTTCCGGGTAATTCTTCTACCTATTCTGAGATGATTAATGGATTTAAGAGTTTCTCTGCCCAAGATTCAGTAATAATTACTTTATGAAATTTTAATTTGGATACTAATCAGGCAAAGTATTCTTTCTCAATAATATATACTTGGATTTGAGTGGATCTGAATATCTGCATATGCAAACTTATTCTCTCCTAAAAACTCAGCTTTGACATGTTAAAAAATGTACATATACCATCCCCCTAACCTGGTACATGCCATAAGTGACATAGCAAGGATTTTATCACACATTTCTATGACAAGAGAATGCAAGATCCTCTGGAGTTTTTCTTTTCTTCCTCATACAGAATTGTATGTGGAAGGAAAGGAAGAAAGATGTGGCACTACAAATCCTCATGATGTGATCTGCTTCAAATCAACCATCTGCACAAAAAGATGGAGAACCAGAAAAATGACATAACTTCTTGGAATTTTTTTTTTACCAGACTCTACCAGGTTCTACTTCAGTGGGATTTAAAAGCAGATTTGTTATGCTGCACTGAAGTAGGGGAGGTCGGAGTACATTGTAACACAGGATAAAATTTCTACTTTCAAAAAATATTTCAATTCTCTTGTTGCAGGTAGTTGATAATTGCTTACCTGGTGCCAGAACTGGGATCTAGACACTGAATGAAGATCCAAAACTCTTTGGAAGATCCGAAGACACAGTCACTGGAGTCTCAAGAGTGAGATCTTTGCTGTGGCTTCTTTATTTTGATTTTTTTCTTTATATGTGCAACTTCCAAGCCATCTGCCTCTTCTAACTCTATCTCATGAAGCTACTAATCGGCTAACATACAGAGTAGTTCTTATACAGACACAAAGCTCAACAAGTGTTTATGCAAGTTACCTGTGTCTAAGTATCAATAGGAGTAACTTCAGATATGTGTCAATTAAAAAAAAATCTTTAAAGGAAACTTCAGAATATTTAGATTTCAGGTCCAAGGGGAAACAAGGGCATGACAGCAGCTAGCAACACCTAAAACCATCAAAACTTTGGAATAACAGATTATTTGATCCAGCATTTATAGATTGCTGTTGCAAAGCAAAAGTTTCACCAAATCTCAGATCTTAGCCATCTCCAAATTTAGAAGAATTCACCTCTTAGTTTTGTCCTTATTTCAACGTCTGTTACAGTCTTAAGTTCTACATGAGGTGATGTAATTGTTTCCAACCCTCCTATGCCACGAGAAAATCAAAACTACTGAAATAACAAGGTCACCAAGCTTTATGAGCTGCTGGGAGTAGACACCAGTCTACTCTAAACTGCAACTTACGAGAGTTTGTGCATTGACTCTGTAGTAGATTCAGCAGAGGCTGCACAAGAGAACCCAGGACATCTTCTGAAGCACTTAATATCTGCAAAACACAAGGCTATTTCCATGAGGCTTACTACCAATCACCACATGCTAATGCAAGAAATTCCAAAAACACAGCAGAAAAAGTGACTCCTGTTGTAAGACACTAATATATATTCTAAATAGGAATCTACTTCTGAAGCTATTTATTGGCAAAAAAAAAAAAAAAAAGGGAAGCATGGAGTCATAAATGGTCAGTACTATGGATTCATGCTGCCACAAACAACCAGTAACACAGTAACACAGTTAAGTGTCTGGAAAGAGAGGGAACTCAATACCGGTGGAAAATGTAAGATGGAGAAAAACTCAATGCTACTGTAAACTGCAAGCCTTAGTCTCTCCTTGTTGATACAGGTTAAAATGAAGAGCAACCAGAATGGAGTCAAAGGAAACAAACACTTTCTAAAATGTAAAAAAAAAAAAAAAAAAGGAAGAATAAACTAATTTTTTTCTCAGTTTTGGTAAGAGGGACCATCCTTACTACTGGAAATTCTTACTATTGATAATGTTTGTTTTCTTTTTCAAGGTCTTTAAAGATTGTCTAAAAAAATTTCATCTAAACTGTATTCCATAGCAGATGAGTTACACACTTTCTTCCAGAAAAGTGTAAAGAAATGTCAATCTTGGGAAACAGAGCACTAGAGAGATTTCTGATGTTTCTTTGGATGGTCTGATCTCCAGACTATATCTTTTGGTTGGTTTAAAAGACATCTCCTCAAAAGTGTTCATCAAGTGGACACACACAAAAAAAATTTGTCCATTTACAAACACTCAACTATTTATACACAGAAAATATTTCTCTCAACTATAGATGAAAACATCTTGAAGCTGACTGTGTTCTGCTCAGATTCAACTGTAAGATGCAATAGTGTCCTATCTAAAACAAGTAAATTGGACATGAGGGCATACAGGACTGTAAATGTTACTCACGCTGTCTTACACAGCACAGTAACAGCTGTGTATAGAAATTGGTAAAAAAAGCATCATAAAATATGTTAAAAAGAAAACTTTTTGTTAAAGTGAAATCAAAGACAGTGGAGCAATGAAGACACTATGAAGTGAGTAATCCACTATGCACTACCTAGAACTGTCCAGCAGGTCACCTACAGGAAACCCAGATGCTAGACCACCTCTTCATTACCTTTCTCACACTTTCCAACAGGTGACAAAGACCAGGACTCATACTAGTAGGTACAAAGTCACTAGTGAGTAAAGACCAGCAGAAGCACACTTCAAAACTGAAGTTAAAAAAAAGCCAGCTTCCACACTGATAATGAGAGAAAACTGAGATCTCCAAGTGTCTGAACTTCAGAATGTACAAAGGACACCACCAGAGGGTTGAGAGAGGTTATTCTTCTTTATTCAGCACTGGTGAAACCATGCTTTGAGACAAATGTTCGGTGCTGGCTTCCTCACTACAAGAGATATGAACATAGTGGATAGCATCCAACCAAGAAGACGATGAAGGGACTGGAACATGTCTTCTATGAGGATAGACTGAGAGAGCTGGGACTGTTCAGACTGGAGAACAGAAGGCTCAAGGGGATCTTATCAAAGTATATAAATACCCGAAGGAAGGGTGCAAAGAGAATAAAGTCTCCTAATGTGCCCTTGATCACAATTAAGAGCTCCCTCCGGCTCCAAGTGAAACATGTGGGAGCTTTGCCAGAGTGCAATTGGAGTGGGTTCAGGGCCTTTACACAGCCTCCCTGTGTGTTCCTCCACCCTGGTGTTATGTAAGAAACTGAGCTAAACTGTAAATATTACACAACCTTGAAAAGGGAAGGGACTGGTAAAATATCTGCACGACTCTTTCACAGTGACTCACCCCTTCATTTCCACTTTTGCTTATCATCCTCACTTAAAAGTATAAAGATATGCCTGAACTGGTCTTTTCTGCTTGAACTTCTTGTCTTTCAAGCATGCTCCAGGCACAGCGAGATATTTCATCAGCATAAACAGGACAACACATGGTGCCTAGGGACAGATATTTTAGCATGGACTGTTGCAATAGGACATGGGGTAATGGTTTTAAACTAAAAGAGGGGAGATTTAGACCAGAGATAAGGAAGAAATGTTGCCTAGAGAAGTGGCAGTGGTAGATGCCCCATCCCTGGAAACATTCAAAGGCCGAGTTGGATGGGGCTCTGAGCAACCTGATCTAGTTGAAGATGTCCCTGCTTATTGCAGAGGGGATTGGACTAGATGGCCTTTAAAGGTCCTTTCCAACCCAAAGTATTCTATGATTCTAAGCAGGACAACAGTGCCAGGAAGAACACTGCAGTCTTCCCCCAGCTGTGCTACAGTCATTCCTGCACTGCACTTCCAGTGCCCAAGGCCTCACACACCCCTCATGCTGTTCTTGCTGTGGATCAAAGTCCCATACTCCCAAACCAAGGTAGAAAAATTACCCAGGGATTATCATTATCCAACAAAGAAGCAGCAGTAGTGTTCCAGCTTGCTTGGTAACTACAGGTAGGTCAGATGGGAGTAGAAAAACAACTGAGTTAAGCTTTTGCCTACACATTCTATAAGCATTAAAGCCTTAGCAAAACTCAGGCTATGCAAGTGCCATTAATGCTTCACCAAGCCAT
This sequence comes from Neopelma chrysocephalum, assembly GCF_003984885.1. Taxonomy (NCBI): domain Eukaryota; kingdom Metazoa; phylum Chordata; class Aves; order Passeriformes; family Pipridae; genus Neopelma; species Neopelma chrysocephalum. The sequence continues at coordinate 16,822,052 of NW_020897702.1, read as the reverse complement.
ACAGAGGCAGCTTCCCTTAAGTGAGATTAATTCCCAGATTTACAGCACAAAATTTATCCTGGGTGAAATTTTGTGGGGGTTCTTCTGTGATTCCTGGCTCAGCACATAGATAAATAAGTTAACAAAACAAAATAAAACACCCTACAAACCCAAAGAACCAGACCTGGTTGTGCCCTCTGAATTTTGGGTAGCAGTAAAACCTCCCGGTTTTTCCACAACACTAGGTATAACTCAGTGGGGATAAAGTATCAGTTATCAGTCCAAAGAAAAGAATCAAACATGACTGTTTATCTCAATGATCTTTTTGAAGAAGAACATCCAATTCAGGCAATCTGAAAGCCTTTATTCCCCTTGGAAGGAAAAGGCTGCCACTAATATTCTGTTCTAAAAACTCTGCTTTTGTAACAACACAGTCAGTCAGTTCAGTAGCACATCCCAGGTCTCTGCACTGTGTACTCCCGAAGAACTTCAGGTACACTTATATAAAATTTCATTTTATTTCTGTCTATCTCCAGAGGCCCCAGTTCCCATTCTAGACCAACTGGGCAGAGTAAGTAAAAATCCAATTGTTATATGACTTTATTGGTATATCACAATACAAAAATACAGCAGGAAATAGTTTTAGAAACTTCTTTTTTAAGCTTGATGTTTACCTAATTTTGGAAAAGACAGTCACAGAAAGAGCTTCTCATTGAAGAAGAAAGATGACAAAGTTCATTACAATTTGTGCTCATTCTTCATTAAGGTCTACAAATATGCCTAAAACTTCTTTTACGAAACAATTATCAGCATCACATGGATTTTATTCATTTATTTATTATTGGTTTTCACTTATAGAAGACTTCAAAAAAAGTTCCCCATTATCACTTTCTCAACAGTGGAGAAAATTAAATATGTATCAAGTACTGTCATACATAATAATCATGCCATTTCACATTCATTGGTACCCTCATAAATGAAACATAAGCTCTTCTAGAGAGAATTTTCACCTTGAAAGAAATAAAGACCATTTGCTTACCAAATACAAATAAAAGGGAAAGTACAGAAAAGAACAGTATTTCTTACCATTGTAAGGGTGAATGGATGGCTTTCCAGGGCAGACACTCTTGGACAGTGTAGAATGACATACTGAAATAAAATGACAAAAAAGATACTTTCAGAACATTCAGTGTTGGGCTAGTGTTTACAAATCGATAGTCATCCCTATAGACAGTGCTACAGGAACGCAGTGCTTTTTTAGGGGCACATTAACTCACCTGACCAGGCCTTGCTTCAAAGTCATCTTTCATCATCCTTACTTCAAGGACATTGGAGGGATGGCTTATTACCGAAGTTATTGTGACTGGTTTATTGCTGCGGATGTAGCGGTAGAGCCTTTCAACACAGTACAAGCACAGAGGTCCAGAAATCCAAAACCAGGTCTATAGGAGAACAAAAATAGTTCACCTCAAGGACTTTTAACTACATGAGTGCTTGCAGGACCTCATTTCACATCTAACCTTCCAATCTCTCTACATACAAAAATTCAAGTATGTTCTGAAGCCTTAATCAGTCTAACCAGCAGCATCATCCACAAGCACAAGGAATTTCAATCATAAAACTCATCAGGAACAAAATGCTAACGACCTCAATTGCTACCATGTTATTCTGGTTTTATGTAGTTAGATTGCAACTGGTTTCAGCAGCCAAAGACACAATACATACATTGTTTCAAAATGTAACAGACCAGAGAACTGTATAATCATTTAATCTTTAAGTCTGTCTTGTAATATCACTTGACTATTATCTTATAATAATCTCAGGTCCAAGTAAAAACCAAAGAAAGATTCATTCTTGTTCCATAGAATTTATGTTTATATTAAACTAGTGTAAAATCATAGATAACAGAGAGAAATGGGCACTTTTGAATCACAAGTCATTTGCCCTCATGGAATATATGTATGCTAGACAGAAAATGTCCTGGAAATGCCCATTTCTCTGCAGTGATTATACAGGGATCCCAGGGAGCCCTGGGTGACTACTCCAGATGGAAACATTTGCAGCTGTTACAGCTAAATCTCATCCTAAGAGTCAATTACCAATAGCTTATGGCAGACTTAACTACTAATTCTACATCTGCTCAGTCACTCAAGCTATGGCATTGAAGTGCCCTTGATCCTCATCCATCTTTCCTTCCCAATTTTTTAAGTTACATATCAGCCTCTCTTGCAACTAGCGGATTAATTAATTTCCACAAAAAAGCTTTAAAAATTTCAGTAGCTCACAGAACCTTTTTTTTTTTTAATCTTGATATCACAATACTTCCGAACCCAAAAAAGTCCTAAATAGTGTTACAAAGCTGCCAGGAGAACACTGAGTGGCCATCTCTTTCCACAACTCTTCTCCCATAATTGGCTCTAAAGCAGACATCTTAAGTCCCTAAGAAGACTTTACTGTCCTGTGGGTCATATGGAGCCAGCTATACATTGATGCTTGTAATTCAGGAGGAATTCAATGTAGAATTAACTGTTTCTTATTATGATTACATGCTCCATAGAAAAATGGGTTCCCACTACAGCTCATAAGGGACATACGTGTTCAAGAGAAAACAAGGATAATAACAAAGAGAAACTCCTGTGAGGTCTGTTATGGGACCATCTTGAATGGGGGGCCTTGGACTTGTGAACTCCATATTCGCAAGCTTCCTCAGGCTACTTACCAATACAGCCCAACTCATTTTTTCTCAAAAGAAAAGAGAAAATTTGGATGAAGAAAAAGCTGCTTCCACAAAACATAAAGTAACAAAAGGAAAATGGAAAACAGAAAAAGAAAAGGCTTTTCTATCCCTCCTGTCATCATACTCATTTACCCATGCCACACATAAAACAAGCCTGTCTGCAAACAACAGGCCATAAAAGCCAAACCACAACCAACTGCAAACCAGAAATGAGTATTAGGACCTGCATCTGCATGGTAAAAAAGAGAACAAATGGAGCTTGATTATTTCAACTAACTACTGTCACACAATGCTTACAAAGGACCTTATAAAATGTAATATAGATGTTTGCTCTGAAGTGCTAAGCTGTAATTTAAAGTCACATTTATAGCAGGACCAATACTTCTCTTATCATGTTGTACAAAAAATATTACAGCTGACCTCTTGACATTTTTCCACCCTCCCTATTCTATGCATCACATTGTAATGCAGTTCAGGGTTTAATACAGATTGATTTTTCCCCACCAAATCTTTGAATGCCTCAAAAGGTTTTAATAATATTTTCCATTATTAAAATGGAATAATTAGTGGTTATGGTTGACTGAAAGACTTGGCAAGGCTTGTAATACCTGAAATGTCGGATCATACAGACCTCTGGGAAGTGTGACTGGAACTTGGGTTCCTCGGAACAAATTCTCATAAAGTGATTTTGTACAAAGAGTTCTGGTACTGGGAAGTCCTCTGGGAAAGGCTCAGTAATATAGTCAGGAAACAGCTCTTCAAAAGCCTTTGGCACAGTCAGATTCTGTCGGAGCGTTTTGTTAGGATTAAAGCAACCAGGAGGGTGTTCCTCTAAGTTCGTCTGGTACTTGAGCACTCCCCTACATGAAAATAAGAATAGTAAAGACACTGAAGTAAGAAACAAACAACTTATCTTAATTCAGAGAGGGCTTTAGAGAGTAGTCACAAGCCTCATCTTCTGTTAGAATTTTTATTCCATTTGTTTGCAGGACTTTCAATGAGATTGAAGATTTGCAACAATAGAGCCTCCTGTCACTAGAGGCAAGGTTTAACTTTTCCAGCTCACTTGGCACTCCCACACTGAACAGCCTCAAGCTTATTGCTGCTTGAAAGAGGGAAAACATTGTGGGAACTTTGCAAAAAAAGTAAGTAATCACATTTCCAGTTCAATCTTACCCTGGCAGGCTGTTTTCACTCATCCTCCCTACAGTCAGCAAGCCCTGTTTCTAAGGCAGTCTTGTAATAGAAGGGGCCTAAGTTGCCAAATCATAAATGGCAGGAATGTTCCTACTACTTGGTGTTTATCAGGTTTGCACACAATTCTATAGTTTCCTCCTTTGGATATAATCTTGTCAGATAAAAGGAAAAAAGAAAGTCCTGCATGATAGCCAAGGAACCTTCCTTGCAAATTGTTTTGTGGGTTTGATGGTTTTGGGTGTTTTTTTTTAAGCTAAGCTAAATTTGTAGTAAAATGAAGTAACAACTTTGCAGCTGCAGCTAGAAACTGAAGAAAGAATTGGAAACCTGAGACATTCTGGGATATCTCAGCACATGAATGAATCATTGGAAACAGGGAAGAAAAGATAACAGTAGTAGTAAAATTCCTCAGAAGTACTACTTGTCTCTGAGTCTGGATTTGATGACAGTAATCCCACAAACAGGAATATTAAAAACAAACAAACAAACAAACAAAAAAAAAACACAACAACAACAACAAAAAAACAACCACCAACCAAATGAAAGGCTGAATGACACCTCTATAGGATGGTGCTGGGTGGGAAATGAGGCATACTGAGGCAACGTCTGGTGAGACATGCCTGCTGAGTACTATGCCATGTTGTGAAGGCTCATCTTAAGTATGCAATCAAACATAAGGACATAGACTCCCTCCTCCTCTCCTTAACACACAGCATCAGTAGCAATAGAATGTAATTCACAAGAAGAGAGAGAACTAGGACATCTTCAATACTCCCAACTTAAGTGGGCTCTGACAAGCTACTGGCAATCTTCCCTACGAAAATGCAATCCTGACAGCCGATAACAAGCTTCCCACATGGTCCAGTGAACAATGTCAGCTTGGACGGTAAACCTCCTCACTCTAAATGCCACATCTGACCCTGGGAGAATCATTTGGGAAGTGTCCTTGCACCTACATCCATGTTTCTGCCTGCATTTACTGCTTGATCATGCCTATCGCTTGCATCTGCCATCACTGCTGGTCATCACATATTTGCAAAGAGGCAGATTCCACTGGCATTATGCTAGTTCCCTGCTTCATAAATATTATGATGCCTCATGGATTCAGCTGGAAGTCAAAGCCCATGCAATATTTTTCCAGTCAACCTTGTGCGCAAGCCTGTCAGCAGATCCCACAACTTCTCTGTTCTCAGAACATCCAAAAGAGAATTTCCTTGAGACATGAATAGCTGTAAACATGAGGATACCTTCCAGTGATCTCTAGTTTGGTCAAACTATTACAAACATGCTGAGTGGCAAACAGTGATGACAAAGCTGCCTGTTAACAGCAACTGCAACTACTCTCATTTCTGAAGTTGTCAAGGAAAGGCAAGTTTTACACACCCAAGATCACTTCCCAGAAAGGTTGAGTTCTGCACAATTCTTAAGAAACCCAAGATATATCCTCATGTATTTATTAGACGCAACACTTGAATATATAAAAACTCAGTATGGATGTCGAGAAGTAGGAGATAGACACCTTTAGCAAACAAAAATGGGTGAGACAAAATGAGAAAGCAATGTAAAAGTGTGCTATAGGTTGACCAGCACAGTATGGAGAATCTGCAAGGCCATACCTCAAGCTCTGCTCCAATTTTCCATGCCCAAAAGAGAGACAAAAATCACTTCTGGCTAGAGCTGGAAAATACGTATCACTATTTCTTAAGATTTTAAAGCTTATAAACTAGACATCAATTATTCCAAATGTTTTTATAGGGAATTGCACTGCTCCTATCTCCTTATCCATCTTCTGCTGCTTAGCTCAAGGTAAGTTGCTTGAAGGGTCTGTTAAAGGTCAGTGTGTGGGTGGACTCGTAAGAATTTTCATCCTTTGGAAGAAAAATCTTTGAATAACTCTAGGGAGAGCACAAAGGCCTTATTCTCAGCCTCTATAGACCACAGCAATACCACAGTACTACCAAATTTGCATCAGCTGGGAATCTGGCTCCAAAGGTTTTGTATGTTTTATAGCTCCTTACACTGGTACTAGAAACACCAAGCTTCTGTTTTACATAAACTAATTTTTGTTGCCGCTACTACTGACCTAAAATATAGATAAAGGATTGTAGATATGCACCAGGTCTTAAGCCACTAAAACCTTTCGAAGTCATATTGCAAGAAGTACCCACAACAGTTTGAAACAAAACAAGAATCCAGCAATATCGTGGAAATACAGGTAAAACCTCACTCAAACTGTCTGCACAGTTCAGCCACAGAAGATGCCTTGTTCTGTAGAGTAACTGGCCATGAGTCCACAACTCTCCAAGACATGCCACACAGGAGTAATTTGAGTGCAGATATCTAAGTTTCCTTCATTCTTAGAAGAGATGATCAAATTATTTAGGTTGGAAAAGACTTTTAAGATCATTGAGTCCAACCCAGCACTGCTGTGTTCACCACTAAACAATGTCCCTAAGCACCACATCTACAAGTCTTTTAAATACCTCCAGGGGTGGTGAGTCCACTACTTCCCTGGGCAGCCTGTTTTAAAGCATCTTCTTTTGATGAAGAAAGTTTTCCTAATATCTAACCTAAATCACCCCTCATACAACTTATGGCCACTTTCTCTTGATATTACTGCTAACACTAATGGAGCCTAGAAATCAATCCAGGTCACTTGAATCTTTGTAACAGCAAGTTAGTTGAAGTATCCTTCGGGCCTCATTGAATGTATTTATCAGAACTCACTAAACCATAATGGGAGAAAGACACTTAGAAAACATGGAGAGACCTACATTTAGGCATCTTAAACTTGAACTGACTCCCACTCTCCATGACTCATTCCCCTCCCATTTTTAACTGACACTCAGTTCTTTTAGATTTGCACTGAATGCCTCTGTAATTCAGTACTAAGGAGGCTGTGTACCAGAAGACGTCTGTTCAATGCTTGGTGTATTACTACAGCCTTGGTTTGCAAACTTGGTAAATGGAACATGGTTAGGAATACAATGGGCAAAGGATAATGCAGTGAAGGAGATTAATTAAATGGGACATGAAAAATATCCCAAAGGCAATAACTGGAACAGATTGCCTAGGGAGATTAGAGGATCTCAGTCACCAGATGTTCTAAAGAAGTTAGAATAACACCTGTCAAGGATAATTTAGAAAAAGTCCATCCTGCCCCAGGATGAGGAGAACACATTATATGCATCTTCCCCCAGCTGTGAAAAGAGCTTCACATTCTTCTCTCAGTAAACAGGTAGGAGGGGGCAGAGAAAGAAACTATGTTCTCTTGATTTCTCACTAGACACTGGTAAAATGGACAAGGAATAATATTGAAAGTGAAGAAGTTTGTTCTAGTTGACTGTAGCACATACAATACTTCAAGCTACAGTCTGATATTTATTTAAACAAACACCTGTTGAAAAACCATAGAGGACAGCAAAGTTGGCCCAAAGTTGGCCCGCTGTGCACAAGCAAGCTCAGGAAAGGCAGCAATCAAGAAAACTGCTCTTTGTGGTTGTGCTTCAGGAAAAGGGACAGGGTTTTCCATTTACTTACCCAGAAACATGCAGCATCAGCAGTATATAGAAGACAAAGAAAAGGTTGTGTGTATACCAAAAGATGTCATAGTTTGAAACCCTGAAAAGAATAAACCACGGTTCAATGCTGTTTCAACTTAGATGGAATCACTGCAAATTAAAAACAGACCTGTGCACACAGGACATCATTATACGCTACATAGTCATGTAGAAGACTCAAAGTCCAGTATGTTTTCCTACAGGCACACTGTACTTGCACGCAATTAAGTGTTGAGAAGAACAAGTGACTAGCAAAGAAGTAACAAGCTGACAAAGAGAGATAGGGATGTAGAAGTACAGAGACAGTTGAAGAACTCTTCTGAAATTAGGAGACTTCACTGCTTTCATAGGTCCTAGTTAGTATCTGTGAGACTCTTATAGCTAGAATCGTTCCTCCATCTGCAGTCTCAAAACTCAAGCCCTTTACAGTGAGCATCACCTTGCATTCTGTCTGCCTCAATATAATTTAATGTTTCACTAGGGTTACAACAAATAAACAGGTAGCATGGACAGCAGCAGAAGGGCTAGTGGGAAGGGTAAAAAACTTGTGAGGGTATAGAGTGTAAGGAGATGCAGGAGGAACATGAACTAGAGCAAGAATGCAACAAAAGCACAGGTAGGAGAATTTTCAGGACAGGAGGCCACATACAGTATGGCTCTAGGACTGATGGTCTTGGGAGGGACAAGAAGAACATTACCACTGTGAGAGCAGGAGAGGTGAAGGGAAAAGAGCACTTCCTTTCATCAGTAATTTGTTAGGCAAAATAAAAAGAACCAAGACCAAAGAAAATACCCATCTGGAACTGTTTTCTGTTAAGCTTGTTTGATTTTCGCTTGAGTAAAATAGTTACCAACAAACAACAACAACCAAATGGTTAAGAAAATACACTACTTCACAGCACACAAACACACCTTTCACACTACACAGCATGGTAGGAGAATCCCTTCCAAAACCGAAACCTACTCCCATTCATGAGCCAAACCAATTATTAAATAAAAAACAACCTTAACTCTGAGAACATGGTTTGAGAAGCTAGTCCTTTGGCACAGCTAAATTATTTTTTTTTCAGAATTATTTCCCCTCCTATAGTCTTCTACATAACCAGCTAACTGCCCTCGCTTCAATACAATTGACACATATACTGCATCTGTGTCTGTCAATACAGGACTTATTTGTTTTCTTTTTCAAGAAAAAAAAATAATTTTGATAATCTGAGGGCTACTAAAATAAAATCCAAGCAAGTGAAGGAACAAGGAAGGAAGTAAAGGAGGAACAAAAGAAGCAAAGTAAGGTACCTAGCAACAGCAAGGGGCTCTGAAACCTCCCTTCCACCCTGACATCCTTTCCCCAGTCAGCACTATGTTAACACTTTTTCCTCCTTGAAGCTGCTCAAATAATTTCTAACTCCTCACACCCTGGTAGGCATTTCCATGCAGTCACTCATCATATATCTTAAGAAGTTATGGGAGTGAACATCAGTAAGATAAAAATAAATGATGGTACAGGGAGTGGAAACACAACTGGAAGGCACAAAGAGTAAAATTTATCCTCAGTCCTGAAACAGGTCATAGAATCCTAGAATGGCTTGGGTTAGAAGGGACTTTAAAAATCACCTAGTTCCTTGCTCCATGCTATGGGCAGGGACGAGGACAGATCTTGAAGCTCTGGTTTAAATTCGTATTTTGTTATAATACCAAAAGCTGCACACTGAATGAATTTTTACTGCACCTTGAGCACCTTTTTCAGAATGCACTAATTTTTCAAAAAGTAAATTCCTGGACTGCTTCTGATGTATTGATTTCAACAGCTAATTATTGTTACTGATTAAAGTTACCATACACTTCTTGTGCATGTCTTGAATACATCTAAATGTCAGCTTCTAGCCAGTTAAGCATTTTATTCTTCTTTCAGCACTCCTACAGATAACTGTACTATAAAATCCTATTCCTCACATGTATAAAATTCCCCTAAATGTAAGCAAGCCCTCTGAACTTCACCTCCTTAAATTAAGGGGATGTAAATCCTTGAACCTCTTACCATGAAACATATTTTCCAACATAACGATAATTATGTATTTCTTGTATCTTTAAACTGTGTATCCTATGGATACATGCAGTATTCTAACATATTCAATAATCTTCCTATTGATACACATATATTTTTATAGTTCTCCAGAACATTTATTATTTTTTTTCCTTCTAGGGCTTAAAATAGACATTATTCACAGAATTAATGCATTTCTTAGGACTGCCAAGTACTGAAATTTTGAGGTAAGTTGAATATTTAGTTTTAGTTTTGGTTAACCTACTTTAGAATTTTGTAGGTAAAGACCTGAAATAGTTAACTCACTGAGAAATGTACAGGGAGTTTGGCGTGCTTTAAGGGGACACAGTAAGTAGTACATATTTGGAAAAATATTTTTAACCCTGTTACAGATAGTTTTGAAAAGGAAGATTTATGTGGTACTTTAGAAGATTAAATTGAAGATTGGAATATTTGGTTACAAAAATAGATGGCATTTGAACACCTTATTTTTTAATGTTCCTTTAAATACATTACTTCCAAATCATGAACAATATTAATTTGAAAGTTAGTAGAATTGTCAAAATTTATTGACAGAATTTATTGTGTTTTCTGATAACTTCATAACCCTTCTGACAAACAACTACTGAACCAAAAATATTGGCCTAATTCTCATGTATGACAAGGCAAAAATTTAGAAAATTTTTCAGTCAGTACGCACTTTCCCCTTTTATAACATCAGCAGCTAACTCAATCCCAATATTTATTCACACACTTTACTAAACAAGTAAAGGCAGGAAGATAGAGGGATAATCATGCATATAAAAATTTCAGGAGGAATATACAAAGGAAGAAATTATTAAGCAGGTCAGTGTGCAAGAACAGATTAGAGCTGGAATCCAAGAGTATAATAGTCTCTGAAATACTTTTTAAAAAGCCCAGCTTCTGAGAGGCAGCAAATATTTACAAATAATTTTCCTAAGACTATACAGTATGCTCAGCCATCATAGGGCATATGAGAATACACAGGGAAAGAGCTTAAAAAGGGACAATGACATGCACTCAGAAGCTTGTTTCCTTAGGAAAACATACTATAAAGACAAGCTTGAGCTCTATGCTTGAGACAGAAGCCAGGATAACATTTCTAAATAAGAATTATTGCTAAAGCAACTGGAGATGCAGATGATCTCTTCAGGGCTTTGATTCTTCTGCTAGACAGCAGAGAGCTGGGAATGTATTTGCACTTACAGTAACTGTGGAAGGAAATAAAAAGCACATAACTTCAAAAGATGTTGCATGAACCCCAAAATTATTTCCAAGAATATGTTTAAAACCACCTGTATTTTTCTAAGTTTCCCAATCATTAATACATTATGTTCTCTCTTTTTTTCTAATTTATTATGGCCTTGAAGAAAACAGGACTTTGTTCTGGCTCACTGCTGCAGAGTGAAGTAATTGCATTATTTTTCCATCTTCCGAAAACTGCCTTTCTTTTGCAAGTAGAGTCATTTGTACAGACTATGTAGCGTGCAGCCATCCTGACATCTCGTGCAGCAGCCTAATCTTGCACTTCTGCAGCCTGCAGTGCCTCACAAAGGTCTCAATCCTGGAAGTAGCCTTGTCTACTGAAAATGCACAAATATTTGCTGAACTACTGTCCCAAATCACAGGATAATGTTGCCAGATAACATTTCTACTCAGGAAAGACAGATTAATTCAACAAAGTTCAAAACATTTATGTCTAACTCACATCAATGGAGCACCATTAATGTTTGAAGATACATAATTAATATATCCTACCATGTTGGCTGAATTGAGATGATGCATTTACATGAGCAGTCTTTGAATTCAACCACCATAAAAATGAAGGGGTTATTTTTACATATTCACTTGCAGAATCCAAGCCTTAAAAAGACTGCAGCATTGTGCTAAATCCTCCAAGGTATCAGTCACTCACAGTTACTATCATATGTGTTCAACAATGTTGGTACAGAATGTGAACCCACTGGAGGACTAAACCTTCAGAAATCCCATCAGCTGCTCTGAGCCAACACTGCATTGCTGTTTGGAATTGTAATTCACACTAAAGAGAATATATCTAACAACCAGAAGCAGAACTTTAAAAAGCAACAATTTACTTAAGTAGCATAATTTTGTGACAGTTTGTTTCATTGCAGGGGGGTTTTCTTGTTACTGTTTTTCTTACAGTTTGTTGTTACAATTAATTGGTGAAAATAATTAGGATAAGGATATCATCTTATTTTACTTCCAGTGGACTTTAATTTATGCATTGGATAAAACTTTCCATATGCTTGTTTACTGCCTCCCTGTACAAACAGAAAAAAATAAAAAAAGTACTATTTGATAATTTAAAAGATCTACATTTTTAACTGAGCACATTCATCAAATAGTATTTTTCTAGGCAATTCAATCAAGTTTTGTAATTGTTTTAATGCGAAATTCACTGTGCTAATTTTACTGCAAGCTAGGGAAAAATAGGGCAAGAAAATTGGTATTTTTAACACTCTAATCAGTAGGAGAATATGATTACTGAAGCGACATTTTTCAGTATAATAGTCAGATTACGTCTTACCTGATGGCAAACGTGGAAGCTGTACACATTAGGAATAATATTAATACCATAATGACTCCAGTCAGACCTGGAACTAAAAGGGACATAAGATAACTTACATTTGAACTGTGAAAAGGTATACTTGCCTACTATGATTTTCTAAGAAAGTGGAATTAAATATAAAAATCATGATTTAATCAAACTCTTCAATGTACTTATCTCTTGAGGACAATTCATGTCTCAAACTAGATAAGAAAGAAGAGTTGTTGTGTAATTTCCCACCTTCTCAGAGAAAACTACCCTCTCCCTTGTATTTCACCATGCATCACTAATTTTGTATTAGTCTTTGCTGCCACAATCTTTTGCTTGTGACATCTGTCTCTAAGCAGGTAACTAAGAACAAACACTGTTTATTTGTAAGACTGACTGTACAAATTTCTTTGTCTCTTTCTTATTCCAAATCCTAAACTCTGTTGATCATGACAATTAAAAACCTGGTCAGGGACAGAATTTCAAGCAAATCAATTTCTATGCAAGCTGTCACTACAATTGTTTGCCAATCCATTTCATTCTACAATGAGGAAGAGCCTGAAATTAATCTCCATGGCACTGTATAATGCTTGAAATTGCTGACCACAGAGCAAGGTCTGTGAGAGTGATCTGCAGCCAGTATTTGAGAAGGGAAGGTTAAAAATATTAACAATTGGACTCATTTGTTCAAATGCAGACTCTTATCAGAACTAGTTTATCCTCAACCCTTTTAAGTCAAAGGAGAGAAACAAGTATTTCTACAGCATGGTATGTTGGACAAAGCTCTCAGGCACATGGTGTGATTCTGCACAGGGCCAGGAGTTGGACTCAATGATCCTGATGGGTACCTTCCAACTCAACATGTTCTATGATCCCATCCTAAAGCAGAATTCTGCCCATAAAGTACAGTAAATCATCAACCTAAAGACAGATTAGGAAAATAACAGTTAGCTCATTTTCTGAGCATCTTATCTTCAAAATTGCCATCCCAGTAATAGGGAATATGAATTAAGAATTAGGATCCTAAAACCTATGAAATATTACATCAGTACCTTTTAATCCTCAAAGAATGTTAGTATTTATGTGTAGTTTCTGGTCACCCTGAAAGCCACGTATTTGGGTTTAAACAATGTCAGTCAGGTCAATCATCAAGCAGAAATCTAAATAAATGCTGACTTAGTGTCAAAATACAAATGTCTTAACCAGCTTTTATGGATGTAAATGGCAAAACCACATATTGTAATGCTCCATGATCTTTTACAGGATCACATTCTAATGACAAGAGCAATCTTATTTTTTTAATAATTGATTGTGATTTTAGACTCTTTAGCAATAAAGAAACAATCTCAAATCTTACCTTTTTATAAACTTTTCAATATCCATTCCTTGAAAAGTCTTATACCCAAAATCTGATACATCCCAAATCACTCCTCAATTTTACAAACTTTAGGAAAAATCCCATCCCTACAACCAATGGAAGTTTCCTCATGGACTGCATAAAAAACTTAATTTCACTCCTTCATGGAAAGATTACAATTAAAAGCAGTTGCAATAAAAAAAAAATACATTCTATCCACTGCTGCCTTCTTCATTTCTTCTTTCTTAACCTAATTTGATGTGTAGCGTGCAATCAATCTCCCCTCTGACACAAACACTTCCAATGCAATTGCAGTACAGCACTTAATCCAGCTTTCTACACTGTCACTTAAGCTACAGGTCACCTATTACATAGAGTTTTTAATTCTCTTCTCCATCAAACTGAAATCGCTCACAATCTTGCCCCAACTTATCAGTGCATTTTTAGTGTTTCCTCTCTGCCCTGTTCCCATCTCTCTTTTCCTTCACTAACTATATTCTTGAGTACTTGTTCCTCCCACAGTTTGCCTCATGCCCTTATACAAGGAGGTTCTTTCCTAAACTGATCAGAAAAGCCATCACAATATAAATCCTTCTGATTCCTTATTCCTTCTGTTTGCTGTTCTGAACTGTCTGGGAAAAAAACAGGGTTTTTTCCATATTTGCACATTTCCCATTGCAGCAAAATCTTGGTCCCTGTCTGGGTACTCCTTCAGCACAAATAATAAGTGATAATTACTAGTTGTTAGGATGTGGAGTGATCTGAGTAATTTTAAACTTAAAGATGATTTAGAATCACTGCTTTTTGCAACTATATGCTCAAATTTTTGAAAATGCACTATTTTCCTGGCTGACAGAGAGTAAAAGGAGTTCCACCTCTCAACTAGAGAGGTCTCAAAGTATCCCCACAAGCCAGGACAAAATATGATTGGGCCTCTCACTGCTTCTTTATATCAAGTCCTTCTCCCTTATACACGATATGAAATATAATCCTCAGTTGCTCCCATCTTTCACACCCTCCTGCCACTTACCCTCATTCAAGCCTTCACAACTGATTCACTAACTACACCATTTACCTGACCTGCTTACAGTTAGCAGTTAACTTATACCTCAATCACTCCCTCTGCTCGCAACTGATCTAAACCTTCCCTAGGGTTTTTGGAAAGCACTATTGTGCAAGCTGCTGATTCTAGTACATCTGTTGGGATTGACAAATCTAGAACCCCATCCATTGCTGTCTATTCAGATTCCTTTGGACCATGCCTTAAATGCTACAAAGTTGGGGTTTTATTGTTTGATCTAAATAAGGGTGGAAGTGTGATGGCATTAGGAAGGACCTTTGCCTGCTTGTGAAGCACTAAAGCTCAGGCTTGTGTCTGCCCCTCCATACTCAAACATTGATCCCTTCTAAATTCCTGCACCAAAAATTTCTTGTCTATTTATTCTTTATGAGTGCTGAAGTCTGATTCCCATGTAACAGTTTAGATTGCTCTGAAGCCAAACCAACCCTTAAATAAACCAGCTGAAGCAAGAAGACCGCTCTACCGTTATGGTTTTTTTTCTTGAAATTGGATCATTTAGGAATTTGGTTTTAATATTATGCAGAATCTCTGTTTGAAACTAGTGATTTTCTGCTGACTTATCTGTACAATAACAGCTTTGAAGATGCTGCTCAAGCTACTATCGGGCTTATGTAACTCCTCCCTCCTGACTATTGGATAAGCAAACCCAGGTTATATTAACACAAATAAATCAAGCTAGCTGAAGTACAACAAATGGAGCATGTGAACAGAGGATCAAAAAGTTTTGTCTGGAAAGTAATGATGAGAAGCAGCAAACTTTCTCATTCAGTTTTGCAACAGACTTACCAGTTGCAAAAAGTAGTTTCCTTGGGTCCTGAAAAACAGACAAGCAGAAAAAAAAATCAACATATGGGATTTTGTATCTATATGAATAACATGGTAATAATAAGTAGTTCATAAAGCTCATGCACATTAAGACAGAAGTAATTCCTAAACCTGGATGCAGGAATGAATTTGGTAGTAGTTTACACTGATTGTAATTCAACATAAACTAAATCTTTAGCCTTTGCATTTCCCCAGTGAAGACAATTCTGATCTGTTATTAAAAACTGGGATTCAGATAATTTTACAGACAATTATTTTTGAAAGCTTTACTCAATTACCTCATCCCTTTGGGGGGACAAAGGGACGTAGAAGAGGGAGAGAATTTGAATTTAAATGTAAGACAAGAGGCAAGCATTTTACTGCCAGCTACATCACCAAGAGATTTGCAGGGGACTCTAGTGAAGCAAGACTGAACACAAAGGATCTGACAGATGTTCCTGTGTCCTTCACAACATGTGAAAGGAAAAAGGGATATGTCAGCCTCACAGGAAACTGCCTCACCCCCCTGAGTCCTATATTTCAGAGGTTTTGTCTTCATTGTGGAGAAAACTTTTTTATTATTATTATTGTTGTTGTTGTTATTATTATTATTATTGTTAAACTTGCAGTAAAATGCAGTGAGGGGAGGTTAGCAGTTTTCATACAGGTCAGGAAAAATGAAGTATCCTCTCTCTGACCTTGTCTGTATCCAGATGTGCATACACATGTAGAGAACATGAATGACAGTAGCATCCAGACTGCCCACCACAGTTAAAAAATGGGTTTAAGTGGAATTCAAGTACAAAGGTTCAAAAGCTACTAAAGTACCTAGAATCCAGAAAGTTTGATCCTAGAGTTCCTAAAAACTTGCTATTATCTCCATTTTCTGTTGCAAAATTCCTAAGACTGCTTAGTAGAGGCTGCCATGCACACCCTGGCATGTTCTTGCCTGAGGCAGGCTCCTGCTAATGTTCCTGATGAGGCTAAGCCTATAAGACCACTCCTAACACAAGCAGACATGCAGTTCAACTCAGAAGCTCAGCACAACAGTTGGTGTTGGCATGTCTGTCTGCCATAGAATAGCTCCATGATTAGATCATTCACCCTGGGATTGCAAGACCTTGGTTGTTGGTCCTTATGAGCCTCGGTTGAGTCAAGCTCTCTTTTTCTGGGAAAGGATGCAGCTGGGATAGGGTCATTGCAAATATTTCCTAATGAAGATGGTAGAAAAGAAATGCAGACTCGAGACTAGAATGAATATAAACAAGAGGGAATTTGATTGTAGCCCAAAGAAGAAAGAGTCCTGGATCCTAGTCTTGCTTCTTAAATCTGCAGATACCTTCTCAGTGCCAAATACAGAAGCAAGCACCTGGACAAGGGACTAGGAATCTGATATGGTTGCAAGAGATCTGCACCAAAGTCAAAGAAGGTAAACAAATCAAGTATTTTGCAACTAGAAATCAGCTTCCAGCCCAGTTCATGTAGACAACTAATTCTACTCTTAGCATATATACTCACTGCAGCTCAAAAATGCAAAATCTGTTTCAAATCTCACTGCATTCTAAATAGTGGAAATGAGGAATGTATTTTCCCAAAAAGCAGTAGAAATGTCTCAATCTGGCCCACTCAAGGAACAGAGAGAAGCAGAAAAGAAGCAGGAGAACAAGGTGCAAGGTGAAAAAACTTGATGACTGCATTCTCCATCTCATAATCAAATAGGAATGAACAAAAAATGCATTAAACAAAAAGTGCTTAATACATGCTTTGTCCAGAGAAAGAAGTAAAATCCACAGCAACCCACATGATACAAGTTTTCAATGCATGAAACAGAAGCACTATATAGATCATAGGATGGATCATATAATGGAACTGAATATGAAAATAATCATATATTTAAATTATATGCTTAAAAGCAAAATATGAAAGGACAGCTGGCTCACCTCACCACGATAGTTTGCTGCATTTAGGGTCAGAAATTCTTCATTGTAGTTCTCAGAGAAGTTAAGAGCATTCACCAGATGAGCAGCAACATGTAAGACTAAGAAAAAAAACTGAGTAAAGTGAGGTCTATAAACAAGATATGGATGTTCCCCTGAAGTGGCCACCCAGATGCCAAGCTGTAATCACATCACCTGAATGAGGTACATCAGGGACTAAGGGATTCTTTTTCTAAATCAGTTTATAAATATTCATGACAGAAAGATGTATGTATTTTAAGGTTTTTTTTTAATTTTTAACTCTGTAGCAATGATTTCCATGGTACAATGTTTCAGCTGAGAGACAACATTCAAAGGTGTTCAGCCAAGAATATTTCTTCTTCACCAAATTGGGTAGTTGTCTCCACTGTTGCCTTCCCTGCAGTAAAGTCTGTAGTACCCTGCTTCTTCACCCTAATCCCTTAGGCACAAAGGGATAATGGCATATTTTGACCTGATTTCATATACCTATCCTTCTAGAAATTGGAATTTTAAGGAAAGGCTCAGCATTAGAATGTATGTCCATGTGTTTAAAGCAAAAATTAACCAAAACCCTCATACACCCAAGAAAGCATTTACAATTTAAGACAGGCAAGCACAGAGCAAGACTATCCCCAAACGTACTGTAGAAGAAAAACCATGAAGTACTGCTTCAATGTGCTTCCCAATCACACTGCTACTCAGCACAAAAAGATCTCACCTGAAAAGATGCATATTGTAACACCACATGTCACATGGAAAGTTTTACTTTTGTCTAGCAGCCTTCTGGTTTTCTTGCTGGCAACCTAGTAAGAGAAGAATTCAAGCAATCTCTTCTAAAACAAAGCAAAGAAAAAGAATACTAACAGCAACTGCTGCGATATAATAGCAACTTCAGCTTTTGCTAGGTTTAACACCCTTGCAAGCATAGTACCTAAATTTAAAAACTACTGGATTATGACAAAGAGATGATTTTGAGGACTTAATGAAGAAATTACACTCAGATTTGTATTACATAGATATCAAGAGCACATAATGTACCTTCTGGCCTTAAAATTTAGGAATTCCACTAACTGTGTAGCATCACTGACTCTTTTATAAAGAAGATCAAAAGGAATGGTATATTTCCATACACATATGCATCTACAGGCATCAAATTTTATAGGTATTGTCACATGATGAACAGAGGTCACAGGTTCAATTTGCAACCATCCAGAAAACTGTTCCTCAAAAGCATTATTTACATTTTCGTAAAAGCAACCTGTGAATCACAAAGAAGCTAAACTACTGTTTGCTGAATACTGGTACAGAAAACAAACCCTCTTAGATTTGACAGAAGTATCAGATGTATCAGGTTGGGTATTCTTATTTAAAGTTCTATCATCTCCAGTAGGACACTTATGGTCATGCAGAGATAAAGTTGGGTTTGTTCTGTTGAATTCTACCAAGAAGCAGTAGAGAGGACACAGATGCCTCTAATATAACAGTTCAGAAAGACAAAGGATACTTCATCTGGCTACAGTTCAACAGCAGCTCTCCATCTTTCAAAAATTCACTGAAGAAACCATCCTCACAACAGGCCAAATCAAATCAGGCAGTGTCAGTCATGGCATTATCTTCAAAGGAGTTATGGATCTAGGCTGAATGTCTGGTACTTGCACCATGCAAGCACATACTGTATAATAACCAGGGATATAACAGATTCTTTTTCTATTATTTTTCAACTAAACAGAGACCAGGGCCCTCTTCTCAACTGCAGCATTCTGAGGACTTACCTTCTGAGATCCTCGCAGGAAGGCCAAGATAACGCGGCACATCGGTAGAAGGACCAGGCAGCAGTTGAGATTGAGGACAGATGCTGAAGCTCTGCTAACACACAATCCTAGCTGAACAAATATTGCAAGAGTTAGATTACGGGGAAAAAGGAATAGCACGTGTCAGTATTCAATCTCTTTTTCTTTGCAGTGAAACCAAACAGTTCCTATGCTTTCTGACTCATCAGAATAGTGGAGTTTCATTATGTTTTATTGTACTGGAAAAACCACCGTACATACAACATACTATCCCGTTCTCAAAGAGTAGAAAACAGCTCTCACCTTTGCATTAAAAAGCTACTAAAAAATAATTTTGTCAACAGTAAAGACATCAAATGACAACTTTCTAAGGAAAGAGTCAATATCCCCAGCAGTGCTCAAAGTCACAGGTAACAAAAATATCTGAGACTACAATAAGCATCCACTGAGAAATCATCTGAAAGCTTCAACGAACATAATTAAATAAAAAAGATCAATAAATACTATGAAGACACTAGAGAACCACTTAAGTTTAATGATTTTTCTGATAAACAAGCCACAAAAAGATGTAAAAAAATATCAATTCGGTCAAATCAAAATTATCATATTGTTTCAAGGACTGTTACGGAATTGTCACGGAACTCCTCATCCATTCACATTATGCAATGCCATATTTGGACCTAAAGAAAGTGAGTTTTCTTTAGTTTAACTACTCAATAGCTGGTAACTGTAATGAAATCTAATTTCACTAATGCTTTCACTGATATATTTGGAACTTACATAATTAGAACAAAACCACTTGTCAAATAAATGAACAAAGCACACATTCATGTCATAACCCTGCATTTTTAATCTTATTATATTATCTCATTCATTTATGATTTTAAAAAAAGTTAGTAAAATGCCATTGTTCTCCTAGTTATTAGGTTGAATTACCATTTTACTAGCTTATATAAAAGTTGCTTTTAGACTGTCAACAGATTTCTGGAAGGATATTTCTTACAATGTTCTCAAAACTCCAAGTTTTTTAACTGCTGAAGAAACTAATAAAGAAAAGTATTATAATATTAAAGATAACTCAAATACTGCAGTAGTATGTGAATGAATTGAAAAGGTATAAATTAGCTAATAAAAATTACTAAAGATTAACTATTTTTTCAAAATGAAACTTTATGTCAAAAACGAGCATTTGTTATTTTCTTAGTCAAAAAAATTAATCCATGAAACATCTATTATATTCAGATCTTTGTTATTGAGAAGAAACAAAATTGGAAAGAAACAAAGGGGTTTTATTTATTTGGAAATACATTTTTTAAAAACATTATTAGAAAAATCTTGTAATTTCAAATTTGTAATTACTGTTTTGTTTTTTTATGGACTTACATACATGCCACAGAAATGGATCAATATATAACCTAGTAAAAGTAAACAAGATAACTGCACTTCAGAATACCTTCCAGCTTCCACAGAACAAATCAGTCATAAGGGTACCTTCTCTCACAGCTACCTGTGAGAAGTAGGAGCAATTACCCCACAAAATGTGCTCCACCTTGTTCTCTTCCATGTAAATGTGGGACCCCCAGCAAAAAAATTCCAGGAACACAGTCTCTCTAACCTACAGAATGATAGCAAATAAGACTAAAATGAGCCATGTCACTTAAAGTTTTTCCCACTCTCCAGATGTCCTCCACTATTTCTTCTAATGTATTGTTAGTCCTTTTTTTTCCTTACATAAGACTTCCCTTGCTTCTATTTCATCTTTTACTTCACTTTCTGTTCACATGCACAATGAGAAATTATTCTTGCTACATTTCCCTCACAAGCCATGTTCTTCAGATTTTTGATCATCCTCTCCTCCCTGCTCTGGACTCTCCCAGCTGGTCCAGACCCCAAGTGTATTGACTAAAACTGAGCACCAGCTACAATGGCAAAAACCTCAGCAACTGAGCTGAAGTTTTACCAAGTGCTGATGTCACTTTCCACTTCAAAGTGTGATTAAAAAAAAAAAAAAAACAAAAAAAACCACAAAAAATATATTTGTCTATCCTTGCCCTTTAAAGTAGCTTCAAGTGACTTGTAAATATTTGTATTTATATATAAAAATTATATAAATTGTATATTTTCATATTTTTTAATTTATATATATTTATATTTCTGCGAGATAAAATGGCAGTACCCTTGAAATGGCTGGAGTTAACAGCAAGTAAAATGTCTCTATAATGCGTTGTTTGAATATACAAGACTGTATCTATCTTCATTAAATCCTCTAAAGGGAAGCTAAAAATGAGCTATACACTTCATGAAAGCAATAACCTTAAAAACATGGTCATTAAAAACTTAAGCATTTTTATTACAGCTTGCTTATTTGCTACAGTATCCCACTGATTTGATGAGCATGATTTGAAAAACACAAGAATTATGTAGAACTAATGTTATGCAAATGCAAGCAATAAACGGAATAATTTTTGTAGCTCTTGACTAACACCCAAAAGCTGAAAAAAGGTAAAACAGTTTAAAAATTTTAATAATTTCTCTTGCATGACCTATGTGATACATCATTTGTTTCTCAGGAATTTATGTTGTCTGAGTTTAAACAAACTAGGCATGACATCAGTTATCCAAGATTCCCCTTATCAGGCACCACAATTCTTCTTACAAAACCTTAACAAAACAGTCTAGTTTGGAATAGTCTAGAATCAAGACTGCATAATGTTTAATAATTCCTGTATGAGTTCAAGAAGCTCTTGGACAGCACTCTCAGGCACATGGTCTGATTCTTGGGGTATCTTGAGCAAGGCCAAGAGTTGGACTCGAACTTGATGGGTCCCTTCCAACTCAGTGTATTCTAGGATTCTATGATTCTAAGTAAAATACCAAACAATTTAACTGGTACAAAATATATGAATCAGCAATGATGTGTACAAAAAGCTACCCTATTAACCTTCCTTTGTTTTTTTTTCACTATTTAACAAATACCAAATATTCATTCACAATGCAATTACTATGGAAAAATGCTCTTATATTAATCCTAATTCACTGCTATTGGCATCTGTACAAAGGAGAAAAAAAAAAAAGAGCAAGAACAGCAAACAACTTCAAATATGCAGTGCACTTTTAGGAAAGTGTGATTCAACTACTGTTACCAATGAATAATGTAAGGTTTTATTCTGAACAAATAAAGTTGAGCAATGTTTGCTGCAACAAACCCATGACCAATTTGAAAACAATAGTAAATACATTTAGCGATGCTTAGAATCAAAATTCACACAAGACCAAGAAGAAAAGCAGAGTATTAAGTTTGCCCTTAATATATATGCAAAAGCTAAAAATATCACCATGAAACTAATTCTTTCCAAATGGTTTCCAAGTGATTTCTTTCTTAAAATTCCTTTGCATTGCTTGGGTGGCATAGTAACAAATTAATATAGTACATTGTTGGGTTTTTAAATAGTAGTAGAATAAAGGATGATTTTTGCTCTGAGGCAACTCACTGGCCTAGAAGGGAATATATATCCTAATTAAGTAGCTTAGAAATGAGAGAAATATAATTCTCTTTTCTTCCTAAAGTTTTTATTGTCTTTAGAAAAAGAAGAAAAAAAATTGTTATTTCATGTTACTAGTCTATGAAATTTCTGTAGGATCAAAAAGACAAAAAAACACCCCCAAAATCTCTTCTGGAGACTGTTTTATCCAGCTTTATGGATACTGAATTTAAGCATTTGATCACCTCCTTCTCTACTCTGACTACTCAGTACCACGTACAGTTATCCCATTTCACAGAGGGGCAAGGAGGCATAGAAAAACTGAAGGATTACTGGAATTCACAGAGGATTTACTCTGTGGCAAGAATAGTAGGGAACTGGACCATCCACAAACTGAAATCCTAAAAGCTAGGCTAGACTTTTCCTCCAGACAACTATAAAGCAATCACCACCTTCTCCAAAGCAGCATAACAGGGCTCCAGCATGTAAGTTCTCCAGCTATCCCTATCTGACGTATAGTCCCATAAAAATCGAGATGCATTCCTGGCTACGCTCACACAACATACAAAATAGGACAAAGAAGCAAAGAGTCAGATGTCTTTGGATTTTCTGTATGCTGCTGCCATCAAAGTAGGGGAAATGAGCTTTCCCTCTTAGTTAGGCAAATTATTTCAGTATTAGGCTGAGGGGTACAGTAACTTACTGCGTACCACAGAATACCCCGAAGTTTGTCAGTTACAAACACAGAGTTGAACGTTACCTGCAACTGGTGTGCACAGAAATCTAACATTCAATACATAGTTGCAAAACATACAGGGCAGCGGAACACAGGAAGACTTCAACGAATCTGTCCTATCTCACTTCTTAAGCCAATCTTGTATCAAAAAAATGGTAGAATACTACAAATCCTTCCACACCTAAAAGTGATGTGATTCTGTTTTTCAGGATTTCACTACCTACAAGCAACAACCCTAAACAGGTCATGGTGCGGTAGAGACACCACACTCGATGGTCTCTCTGGAAGCCTTTCTTTGAAATTTTTAAATCTTTTATGGTTCAGGGCAACTTGAAAGGTTCTGAGAAGACTCATAAGCCACATGCTGCTCTGCAGACACAGGTCACAGACCATCTCCCCAGATCAGTACTGGAGCAGCTAAAAATAGTTATTGTCTTAGGTGGGACAAACTGTGCTATACAACGTCCCTCCTTTTGAGCCAACTTCCATTTCTTTATAAAGTACTCCTTGTCTTGAGTAACAGAGCACCAATAATCTAAGATGAAGGATAGAACTCAGTTGCATGCATAACAATTATTCCCCTTAGGCCTGTCAAATCTGGCTGGAGATCTAGCAACAAAAACATGAAGCAGCTGAAAGGAGGGAAAATGCAAAGGTAGTGGAAACCTACTAGAACATGTGAAAACTTCTAAAAAGTTTCACTTCATTTTGTTCCTGAAGACGGAAGGTTTCAAGGAAGGACTCTGTAAATCACAATCTCATGTACTGCAACCATCTAAAAATTATTTTAAGACTAAGTGGTGCAATATTTTTTAATCACATACGAAAAAAGAATTAAAAAAAAACCCACCTGCAATTCTCTACACAAAGAATTTAACAGCAGACCAATTCTGTATGCTAATTCAATCTTTCAACTTCAGACTTCTGCTTCCATATAGGAATCAGAAGTTGGATACATTATAGGAAGAGAGAAGTACCAGGAATGGACAATGACAATATTTTTAGTTTCTTTTTAAGGCATGGGATATCCTTCCTGCACTACTGAGAATCAATATTCTCACTGCTCACTTGTAACTCACCACACACATTCTTTGAAGGTTTTCCTTCTCTTTCTGTCTACATGTTTAGGTCATGTTCCCATTTTACATGCAGTGCCTTTATGTAGGATGTACTCCTTCTGCTTAAATCAATCATTCAAATTGAAGAAAGCAACTAACTTAATATTGAATTCAGCAATAGATTCCAACTTCTCTGATAATCTCCAAGCAAAGTGTATTTACTTACAGGATTTCAGATCAAATGTTCATCTTTATTAATCTATTAATCAGTTAATTTAATGCTAGAATCTTCACCTCAGGACTGAATATTTAAAAAAAATACTTGTCAGTGTTGCTGAGTTACAGGGGTTTTTTTGTACCAGGCAGAATGATGCACAAAGACTGGAAGGGATCTCAAGCTATCTTCGCAATTTGAGTGTTCCAGATCATCCTTCTCCTATAGCAACACCACAAAGTGTGACAGTGTTTTATATATAATTAGTAACAAGAGCTTAAACATTGATCCTGCTAGATGCAGCATTACCTAAACTTCACAAATTTGGCCATGAAACAAGGGATTAACAGGACCTAAGTACCTCCAAGAGATTCACACACTGCAAGTCACGGTCAGAGGAGGAAGTTGTTTCCTGTCCTATCTGAGTCATAGTCACACCAAAGTGATGCAATGTCTGCTACTAAGGGCTTCCTTTATATTTAATTACTTTCCCTTATCATAACACAGTAGGTAATACCATCTGTGAAACCAATCTTCTGGAGTGTAATGCAGCTATTTTATTTCAAGACCTACCATTGTTGGACTAGCATGGAAAATCTGCAGTAATAAATAATATAATGAACAATTAAGCAAAGAAATATTTTGACCATAATTCAGCTCTGTTCTACATAGAGTGTGATGCCATGATCATCTTAGAATGAGGAGCAATGATGAAAACAAGACTATTTTTAACATGTCTAGATGATACAGTAGTAAAAATTTCAGTTAATCATTTGAGATGTACCTCTGCTCATTCAACCTGCACTATTGACAGTTTTCACAAGAAGTGCTGCAAACACAAAAGTTTTCCCATAAAACATAATAATATATGTTACCTTCACTGGGTAATTGTCATCTGAACTTAAAAAAAATAAAAAAGCAAGCAAACAGAAGAGATATGGTGCAAAACCCAAGTTCATCCCTGGTTACAGCTGAGAACAAATCCCAG